>NC_090052.1:21137219-21200677 GCF_038355195.1 Osmerus mordax | reverse complement strand
GTTGGGGAAGATTAAACCCACAGCCATATTCCCTCTCTGTGTGGCACACTGGCTCCATGATTAATCCAGGCCCCCCCTCACCCAATATCTAACTGACCCTCACCTCCAACCAAGTTCAAAGACGAGGCTAGTGGGAGGGGCTGGACCTGTATCAAGTTGGCACAGGGCAGTGGCAGGGATTGCCCTTCACAGAAAACTCCACAGTGTGATGACACGGACACTGAATGGTTCTCATTCATACCTATGTTTAGATCCGTGCATGCTTCAAGAGGATGCTTGATCTAAAAACATCTTCAGAAGGAAAAAAAATCTGAACATTTTGTGCGGAGCACATAAATATGGATGAGATGGTAGACAGTGTGCTTCACAGAAATATCTGCTTCTGTTTTCACGAGCCAGCAAGCCCACACAGTTAGCTGTTACAGAGCAGGAACCATATCTATTATCTTATCACAAGGGTTAGAATTCTTATTTTTTCTCTGGATCTATCGATATGCACTCTATAGTACATATAGAGCAGCCATTCTCAACCTTTTCCACTTCGCGGCCCACTTGCAAAGCTCAAATATTTTTGCGGCCCCCCAACACATCCGTTCACGTAATTCGTGTCTATGTTTAACAACACCACGGGAGAGCCGAACAGTTCGCTTTCACGGCATAATTAAACGTAAAAATAGTTAGCTTGCTAGCCTAGCTAACTTTAGCCTACTGCTCAAATCCGTTCTGCATTACCCTAATGGACCACTAGTGGGCCGCGGCCCACAGGTTGGGAATCGCTGCTTATAGAGAGCTCATTACTGAATGCTCAGAACAAAGACTCCTCCCATGTTCATAGGTTAAACCTCTCTGACAAGAACGTACCATTTCTATTTCTCCCCTAACTGGAGAGCACCATCATGGTTAGTTTGTGATCTGGCAATGTGTGGCCCTGTCTCACCTCTCCTGGAAGTGTTTGGAGGGGATGAGGCCCGCGCGGAGGTTACTGTCGCCCACCCTCTTGGCCTGCCACCACGTGGGGTCATCCTGGGTGACCACCTGCAGGATGTCCCCTCGCTTGAAGGGAAGCCCCGCCTCCTGGCAGGGCGTGGCCTTGTCCTCCAAGGGAATGTAGTCAAACAGGGCCCTCATGTACACCTGAGAGGCCAAACACACACACACGGACACACACACCACCAGGAAATCACCACGGGTTGGTACAGGAGATACACAGGAGGGGTGACCAGCACCACAGACCGTCCAGTGTCTGAGCCCCAAGACCAGGAGCAGGGAGCTCTGTGTTCGGACTCTCCTCCCCGTCAGAGCAGCTGTGCTCGCCGGGTCGTGACGCTCACCTTGCTCTCTCTCAGACGGTCCTCCTCTTTAATGGCGGGGATGATCTTCAGCGTGATGGAGCCCTGGGACTGGGACTGCAGCACGGGCACACAGGGAGAGACAGAGACTGGTGATGACCACGGAGCCACAGTCAACAGCAAGCACCAAACTCCCAACGCTGCATGACCAGGGTCATGCTGTACGGCAGGGTCGACGTGTCACGTGACCCAGCGGTCTCACCAGCAGCTGGCTGATCTCGTCCGGCCTCTTGTGGATGATGGAGATGCCGTTCACCTCCCGGAGCTCGTCTCCCACGTGGACCAGACCTGCACCCACCCACAGACACACAGCTCAGATCAATACTCATGTTCGGCTCTGCCGGGTGGTGCGGAGCAGCAGAGGGCTGTGTCAGCGATGTGTAGTCAGGAGCCACGCTGGGAGGGGGGGGGGGGGGGGGGGGGGGAGGGATCATAACAATGAAATCTGAATAAACGGAGCGAGGGAATCGAAGCCTCTCAGCACTATGATCTGGAGAGGGAGACAGGGAGAGAGAGACACCGTGAGACCAGCGTGTACTCAAACAGCATCGACCTGGCACTCACACACATACTCACACACACACAAGCACGCACACACAAGCACACACACACAAGCACGCACACACACAAGCACGCACACATAAGCACGCAAACACACACACACACAAGCACACACACACACAAGCACGCACACACACACACAAGCACGCACACACAAGCACACACACAGGCACACAAAAACACTCATAGGCCAAGCCTCTGTAAAAAAAAAGAATACTTTCAGGGACACGCTCATTCTTTTTTTTTCTATAGCTCAGATATCCATTGGACACATGCTAGCAAGACAACAACAAATCATTGGAAGTCATTAATCATTAATATCCATAAGCAGTTATAGGTTCGGATCTACATTCCCCCTCCTCCTCATGTATCAGACCCACACACAGCTGCCTCCCTCTGTGCAGCCGCTATCACCATGGCAACGTCCGTGGTCAGCTCCTTCCTGAGTCTGTGTGAAGTGTGATTGGCTCCCGGGAGACGTCAGCTCTCAAACAGAAGCTAGCTCACTGCACAGATCAGTCTGTCTGTCTGCCATGCCGGGCGTTCATCTTCCCCTGAGTATCCACTTCTTCTCTGGCTTCTTTATCCTCTCAGGTATCGTGTATGTCATAGATGTGTCAGACAGACAGGAAGACAGACAGAGACGCAGACAGACAGACAGACAGACGGTACACTCACCACTCCTGTCTGCGGCCCCTCCCCTCATGATGCGAGCCACGATCACAGATCCTGTGGTCTCATCCCTCCTGATTGTGGCCCCCTGGACAGGAGAGAAATATAAAGAGGGACAGAGAGAGAGAGAGAGAGAGAGAAAGAGAGAGAAATACATTTTACATTTTTACATTTAGTCATTTAACAGACGCTCTTATCCAGAGCGACTTACAGTAAGTACAGGGACATTCCCCCCAAGGCAAGTAGGGTGAAGTGCCTTGCCCAAGGACACAACGTCATTTTGGCACTGAACCGGCAACCTTCTGATTAATAGCCCGATTCCCTAACCGCTCAGCCATCTGACCCCCAAATACGTCACACATCCTTCCATGTTTGTATTTCCCTCCTTGTCCCGTGATTCTAGAGCTTCCCTCCCGGCTCACCAGAGGCTCCTTGTTCTTCACCAGGCGGACGATCTTCACCGACTCCTCCTCCAGCTCGTCCTCAAAGTCATCAGGCAGCGGAGGCAGCACAGGGTCGAAGTTCTTCTGGGCCACCGTGTCATGGACTGACAGAACCGCCTGGAAAGACACAGCACTCAGAGGGTGAGAATACACCCTGACCCCCTGACCCCCTGACCCCAGGCTGTCGTCACTGGAGGGAAAATACTCAACTCTCAAAGGGTGAGCCTATTCAGCTCCGCATGACAACCTTGGTCTAGAAAGTGTTGTTGTTTACCTTCAGATGAGGTGAAGTCAACAGCTGCATGAGCTCCTTCTCCTCGACGCTCATTGGCCCACTCTGCAGTTCCTCGGCCACCTGGCAATCACACAGCCTGAGATTAGACCTCTACCAGATGGAAACTTGAGTTTGTGCATACACTAAATGTTACACTGGCACAGTCACACTCCTACACACACGTTCACACAGGGAAGAAATAAGTAGCCAAAAGTGTTGGTCAGCATTTTACCCCCCTGCTAACTGGCGTAAGGTGAAGCAGGAAGTGGAATCTCATTCGGTGAGTGTTTGGATGAGTTTGCACTTTCTGACTATAGCAAATTACACCCCAGCTCTGCGTACCTGCAACGGTTCTCTCTTGTGACCTGCTGGGACTGACCCTTCAGGAGCTTACAAAAGTGTGTGTGTGTGTGTGTGTGTGAAGTTAGCCAAACTTACATCCTCTGCCAGAGAAGCGGCGCTGTGTAGGACAGGAGTGGGGCTCTGTCTCTCATACTGTCTCAGCTTCTCGTGGATCTGCGACATAAAGACGGGAGTTCACAGCAGTTCTTCAGAACCTGTCATACGTACGTCCGCTGCCACAACGTCTCCCTCAGCGGTCACCTTCATGAGGTAGCCCAGGCTCTTCTCGCTGAAGACGTCCTGGAGGAACGCCATGTCCTCCTTGTGGTTGGCATCGGGACGCAGTTGGGAGGTCAACAGGGCCAGTGTCTCATGGAGCCCTGTGGACGGAGACGAGGACAGAGGGATGGGTGGAGGAGGGGAGGAGCAGAAGAAAACAGGGGAGGAGGGGGTAGAGGGAGAAGGAGGAGGATAAGGGGAGTGGGAGAGTAGGAGAGGAAGTGAGGAGACACAGGGAAAAAGAACATGGAGAGTGACGGAAAGAGAGGCGAGTGCGTGAGGAGAGGAAAGGAGGAAGCGGGGCTGTAATCACTTATTTATACCATCTAAACATGTCTGACAACCTAAACTGCTGCATGCGTCTGTTAGTATGTCGTCTGACAACGTTGACTGTACTGTATGTGTTTGTGCGAATTATGAGAGTAAATTCCGGTACCCCCGCCTGCTGAGAGCACAGGCATGGCTTCTTTCATGGGTCAGCGAGGAAGAGAATCCTGGGGGAGAGAGGGAAACAAAACAGAGACATTTACATTTAGTCATTTAGCAGACGCTCTTATCCAGAGTGACTTACAGTAAGTACAGGGACATTCCCCCCGAGACAAGTAGGGTGAAGTTCCTTGCCCAAGGACACAACATCATTTGACACGGCCGGGAATCGAACTGGCAACCTTCTGATTACTAGCCCGCTTCCCTAACCGCTCAGCCACCTGACTCCCAGAGAGACAGAGACAGACACGTTTACATTCTGGACTTCTCCACGGACCCTCTCACGCTCTGCTTACTGTACGGCCGTTAGGGGACCACACTACAGAAGTAGCTTCAGTATTGGGCTTGTGTGTGCGTGTGTGTGTGTGTGTGTGTGGGCGAGATGTAGACGTAACGATAGCACAACACACATTCAATGAGACTCCTATTCATCACAGTGACGCGCCCTCGGCCCACTCCTGGTGTGCTGCAAGGCATGGCCAGGCTCTGTGTTTGCTGAATTGTTGCTTTCTGCTCTGCCTCTTCACTAACAACAACAATACAAGGCCATCCATTAAAGTCCGTCTCTCTTTCTGCTGCTGCAACACCATGACAAGCCCCCTTAAGAGACATTCTCTCAATGGCTGACCACAACAGGATGTATGTAAGGTAAACGGCAAAGCCGATTAGGGAAAATCCACTGTCAGGGGAATAAAAATGGCTCGATCATCTCCTTGCTCTTAGGTAAATGCTGCAAATTTGATACACCCATAATCTCCGTCTGCACAATCTGAGTTCCCTTCAGACCATCATCATATTTATCCCATGGCCACCCTACCTGGTGTTCCCTCTCTCCCTGTCTCTCTCTCTTTCTCTCTGTCTGAGGTAACTCCAAGTCTCCAGTAGACCTGAGTAATGGACAGTGTAACCTCACACCAGCACTACAGATCAATACCGCCGGCAGTACTCCTTAGTCTCTCCTTCCTGCCTGCTGGGGAGTACCTCTGGTCCTTCCTCTGGGCTGGGGATTCACTGGGCACCCTGGCCCACGTGCAAAACACATTTACATTTAGTCATTTTAGCAGAAGAATTACTACATTTTTATCCAGAACGACTTACAGTAAGTACAGGGACATCCTCCCCCCCCCCCCGAGGCAAGTAGGGCGAAGTGCCTTGCCCAAGGACACAACGTCATCTTGCACGCCAGGAATCAAACCGGCAACCTTCTGATTAATAGTCAGTTTCCCTAACCGCTCAGCCATCTGACCCCAGTATTATACTGACCACGGGGCCCAGGTAGTGTGTGGCATAGGGCCCCTTGTGTTACCTCTCCAGGGATGCTTCTAGGCTGTTGAGTGCTCACTGACATCCAGTTCCAGCCAGAGTGCGGCATGTTTTCAAAAAACGGTTTACTGTTGCACTTCCTAAGCATACTAATACGGCAGTGAGCATCTGGTTATTTCACAGGGACAATCATATGTAGGCACATACACACACACATATATAAACGCACACACTCACAGATGCCAAGTCGAAAGCCATTTAGAAGGAAATTCCAACTGTGAGACCACAAAGAACCGGACTCACCCAAGTAAGACACAGAAATGTTTGCGTCAGCCACCAGCCTGAATCACAACCACTTGATTAAAAAGAATGAGGAGGGTGGCCAACCATATCAAATGGTGCTGGAGGGACAAATTACCTTTTTTCCTCATTCGAACATGAGAAAGAGAGAGATTGAGATGGAAAGAGAGAAATATAGAGAGAGAGAGATATTGAGATAGATAGAGAGATATTGAGAGAGAGAGAGATATATGTTGAAATAGAGAGAGATATTGAGAGATAGAGAGATATTGAGAGAGAGAGATATTGAGAGATAGAGAGATATTGAGAGAGAGAGAGAGAGAGAGAGAGAGAGAGAGAGAGAGAGAGAGAGAGAGAGAGAGAGAGAGAGAGAGAGAGAGAGAGAGAGAGAGAGAGAGATGAAACAAGGATCCTTGGAAATGGAAGAGCTGAATGGAGGGAACTTGTGTGACTCTCCAGTTAGAGTAGGAGTGAAGCAGAAGCCTGTACCCTCAGGGTGACAGCAGGAGGCCTGGAAACGGCTCACCACCATATCCAACACAAATAAAGAAAAATATAAACAAAGCTTTCTTGGAAATAATCCAATATGATCAGAGATGAGGAGGGATGAAGTACAAATACGTCATTACTGTACTTAAGTAGATTTGTTCCGGTATCTGGTATTTCACTATTTTTTTACTACAGATTTGTACTAAAACAGGTAGTAGTAATGACTACTTTTTACGCAAGTATATGGCAGAGCCCATACTTCTTAACTTTAACTTGAGTGAAAAAGTGTAGTCAGTACTTCAACTTTAACCAGTCTTTTGAAACACAAGTATTACTTGAGTAAAGTAAGCGTGTACTTTTGCCATCTCTGAGTATGACATCACCTGAATGCGGCTCAGACCAAACTGAGAGGACTTGTGTGTGTGTGTCTGATACTCACTCGGTCTCTATCCCTTTAAATGCCCCCCTCCTCCACCTTGTGCATCCGATGAAAAGCTGATGGGAAGCAGAAATGGGAACTGAAATGTTAATGTGTTATGTGTGATGTGCCAAGACAGAGGTTATTAAAGACCTGGTGCCCATGCCTGAACAGTTTCAGCTTGTATGGTGACAGAGCACAGATGTTGGGCTGTGAACTGAGAGGACTTGGGCTGGCAGTGTACTATATATCTGATGCCACCTAGCCTCCTATGTAGCCAAGATACTGGAATGAAATAAACATTAAGTCAAAATGTACCATCCCGACCACTCCTCCAAACACACACACACAGACACACAGACACACACACACACACAAACAAAGCAGCCAGTGGAGAACAGGCCATGGCCAGGAAAAAATAATGATAAAGTCATGGTAATTTGAGGTTTGTGTGTGTGTCTATTGCCTCAGGCTACAAGATACACAGATCATGGGCTACAACTGTCTTCCCTGAGGCAAATACAGTACCATTATCCTGTTCATCGTCATCTTAAACATCACCCAAATTAAATAATGGGGAGGAAAGAGGCAGTGAGGGTCTGGCTGAACGGTCTATGAGCATCATGCTGTAGCAACCACAAGGCCATGCTCACCAGTGCCTTGCACCTGCACATCCATTATACTCTCTCCTCAAGGCTGCTGGGACACTGACATCATCGGCAGAACGAGTACCCAAGCGCCACGATGAGGTCATCAGAGGGTGGGTGGTTGGGTGGGTGTGGGAGTGGGGTGGGGGTGGGGGTGTCAGGGGAGAATTAAGCTGCCAGACCGGTCGTGTAGACTGCACCAACACAACTCAGAAGCACGGATGACATGTCTGTGAATAGCGTCGCTCCGAGTGCCTTATACTGAGCATCCCAGGCTCATCTGTTCATGTACACAGAACTTCGCTGGCCCAAGAATAGACCTTGGCGCCATGTTTTCCCTTTCAGTCTGATGAAATGTAGTTTAGGAGCTTAGAAGTAATCACGATGCACAGAGAACTGAGGACTAACGCAAATCACCCGGAACACTGATGAGATCTCAGCGTGAACAGCCAGTGAACCACTAGAGTTGCATGTATTAGGAATAAATGGATTACTGTCAATGTTGTGGTTCATCCATCAATGAAAGATTACGACTGCCCCCACATGCAAACTTTGTAGCATTGTCATTCATTTTATACATCCAGTCACACACCCACCCACACTCACACACAACACATACTCATACTTCCAGTCTCCATCCACCTCCCACACAAAGTCACAGAACCATTCATTAACCTGCTCCTTGTCAGGAGCCTTGCAGAGGATCGGACTTTATGAAGGACAGTGATGGTCAGTAATATACAACCTCCAGTGACCAGCTATGGAGTTCCACATTACCCCGCTTTCAGCTACAGATTTGATTCGGCTGATCGTTGTGGCTAGGAGAGAGGCAAATGTGATGGAGCTAATCACCTGGGTGGGCCTCTGCACTGACTGCACATAGACGCCTTCTTTTGTGATGATGGATGGTTGAGTCCAAAATAATTATTAGCCTGTCACTCATCTAGATGTCACAGTGGTACAAAGGCAGCCAAGGTCATTCGGTCTCTCTCTCTCTCCCTCTCTCTTTGATTATAATACTATTGCGGTAACAATAATAGCCATTAATCACAATCAATTAAATGTGTTATTTTGTAACCTTTTCCAAATTTAATTCCAAATGTCATGATCTGAAAACACACTGTAGTCATTCGTCACTATAGTACTGCCAGTAACATTTAGGCTTTGTCAAACTGACCAGAAACGAGGAGTTCTGTTCACCAGCTGATGTAGTTCAGTCAGATCTGTTGCGGTTCCACTTTTATCACCATTATGCCCAGAGAATCTCTGTTATTTTGCCATTTGTGGCGTTATCCCCAAAAACGACAGTGAATTATTAGACCAAAATGCTGGAGAGCCTGACTTGATGTCAACACCAGCATATCGGGCATTTTATTACAGCCACACCATCCACAACTGTCAACTTGATTCACACACTGAAATCACAACCTTGTACCCACAGTAACAGTGATTGATGAAATGCTTGTCCTTGATCTGTAATTTGCTAAACATGTAGTTTTGTCCGGCAACATGACTGTACACCCATAAACAACACACAGACTAAGCTGATTTGCTGGTATTATACTACCCTGACCAACAGTAGCCTACCATGCATACTTGAACAACTTTCAATGTCTCATTCACTCACACACACACACAACTACACAGAGCTGTTCACAGTCTAAATTACATTTCCACTTCACACACAGCAGAATTCTGCAGCTCCCCACATCAATGTGTTTTACCTGAGACGACACTGGAGAGGTAAGGTGTGGCCAGGGCACTAACCATATCCTACATTACCTTTACAGTAAAACAACATATGTGTTGACAGCTCCAGGATAGAGTCACCAGTCCCATCCCCTGCCTCCCAGACACACACACAAACCGACGCACATCTCAGACAGGGTACAGCCAGGCCACACATACAGCCGGGCTAGCTTACTGGATGTTCCCTCTGCCTGCTCCGTTCGATTCTTACTTCCCCTGTCTACCTCCCTCCCAGCCTCCATCTCTCCGCATCATGCTGCAGTGCCATGGGGCCGTGCCTATCCCGCTTGTCGTTAAAAGGCAGGCAGGGAAACACCCCTCCTCATCACAGAGCATCTCTCACACTGACGCCTCAGTCAGGGATGAAAATAGACAGCACCGGAGGCGTGCGTGACATGTATGCAGCAGAATGTCCTTACCTTTCTCTCTCTCAGCCTAGCTCCCTCTCTCTCTCTCTCTGTCAGTGTTTGTTTTGTTTTTTCCTCCAACAGTAGCTAAACCGTTTCTTTCGCTCCGATTCCTAGTTCAGCTCCCGTTCTCGCAAACCTGCTGCTATAGTGTCCCCGCCTCCTTCTCTCTTTCTGTCTCTCTAGCTCCCTGCTGCCTCTCGATATCCCCTCCCCTCTTAGCCCCTCCCCTCCCCTGCTTCCCCTTGCTCTTCCTCCTCTCTCTCTCTCTCTCTCTCTTGCTCTCTCTCTCGGTCTCCCTGCTTGCTCTCATTCTGTTCAAGGCTTTCAAGAGCATCAGAGGATGGGACAGTATTAGAGCAGGAAAGTGGAATCTTCTTCTGTGCAGGGCATCCTCTGTGTGTGTTGCCCCCCCGGTCCTTTCTCTTTCCTCAACCTCCTTTTCTCAGAGACAGGAGCTTGTCCCCTCCCCCCATCCCTTGACTATGGCGGTGCTGAGGCTGAGGCTGAGGCAGAGGCAGCGGGCTAGCCCGTTAGCGTCTGTTACTCCTTTGTCTCCCTGCGTGCAGCTCCCACAGAGGAAACCGAGTCTGAATGATGGGCTCTCCCTGCATTCTCATGCTAATTAAGCTGGAGGATTCCCCCTGGGCCCTCGGGGAATTAGTTTACTGCCCAGACACATAAGAAAGACACAACATGTGTATACTAAATCAACATGGGGATGTATTACAGATTAAACACAGCGCTACATATAGGGACAAGGAACAGCAAGGGATATTTGATCTTCTGTACAAATGCTGTAGATATCAGTCTAGCATTTCAACATGGGAGAAGAGAATATATGTGCACAGATGTCCTGAAATGACAGACCTTCAAGAGCTTTTCCTCACCGAGTGACGGTTTCAACACAACATCCGCTGGGGCACAACAAAGGGGGCCGTCCTTCATGCCAAACAGGCTCATTAATTTTCTCAGAGGTCGTTGTGGGTCTCTAGTCTAATAGCTTCACAGACATCTGTTAACCCTTGTCACTGGAAAGAATGACAACAAGCGCGGGGGGGGGGGGGGTTAGGGTTGGGGGGGGGGGGGGTCCCTGAATTTACAAATAGGTCACAGGCCGGGTCTGCATATGTACACAGGCAGGAGATTTCTCTACATTACCAACATATTATGAGGGGAGACCACATGATTCCAACTGGTCTAGTTCATCTGGACATCTTCTGTACCCGATAATGAAGCAGGAGACAGAGTGGTGACACATCCCCCCCAAAACCTCCCCCTCAAAACCTCCCCCTCAAAACCTCCCCCCTCCTAGCAGTTGGTCTGATCCAAGCCCCCCCCACCCCCTCCCGCCAGAACCAACACACACTCTGTCCCTCTGACTTACGGGCTCAGACAAGATAAACAAAATAAGGATGAATAAATAAACGAGGGCAGACAGGCCAGGTTGCAGTCCCTCGGCTAGGGATCACCAGCGCCACAGACAGGAGGAGGAACTGCTGGGTCACTCCCCTTGAAGGCCACGGTCTAATGCAGCTTGCTTCGTCGGTCATGTGATCTGGAGTCATGTGGACCTTGAGCTGTGCATGTTATTTACACTGGAGAGAGTTAATGGAGAGAGCTCTGTACTTAATCACCCCAGTCAGGCTTGGCTTTCTGTGCCGAAACACTCTCCTATTCGCTGCCCTCATGTTTACCGCTCTCAAATTCATCGGCTTGCTGTCATTTTCCTGGACGGGATGCGAGGCTTAATGCCGTTTTAGTCTGATGTCAACCGGGTGCCAGGTCTTTGTCACTGTGTCTCTCACATCACCACAAAGTCATCCTCTTCCCCATCCTCCTCCTCTCTGCATCAGGCCTACATTTACATTTAGTCATTAAGCAGATCGCTCTTATCCATCTATCGATCTACAGTAAGTACAGGGACATTCTCCCCGAGGCAAGTAGGGTGAAGTGCCTTGCCCAAGGACACAACGTCATTTGGCACAGCCGGGGAATCAAACCAGCAACCTTCGGATTACTAGCCCAATTCCCTAACCGCTCAGCCATCTGACTCCATCCTGGCAGGCAGGGCTTCTGAAGCCTTCACTCCTCTCTCCCAGCTCAGCTCATGCAGCAGGAAGCACAGGATACATCGCAGATGAAGGGGACATGCGTTTGAGCCATTAAACATTCCCTCTGTCAGCACGCACTGACAGCATGAAAACTGATCTGAACTGACCAGCAGATGATGAAGGGGAGCCAAAATAAATCTTATGTCATTACAAGTAGGAAACAGATGCTGGGTGGCTGAATACATGACAAAAAAAAGATGGTTAGATGGATGAATGCCTGAATGGATGAATGAATTGTGGGTCATAATTCTGTCAACAAGGTGCAAGGCTGTGGAGGACCTGGGGAGTTTAGGCAGCTGGGATACAGGGTTGCTGGGAAATGTTTAATAGTGTTTAGTGCTGCGGTTCTGCAGAGCTACATTAGTGAAAGTGAATTATAGTCAGCTGTCTGCACCAGACACCGAGGAGGGGAAGAGGGAAGATGGGGGGAAAGAGAAAAGAGGTAAAAAGGGAGGGAGGGGGTGGAGAAATCGGGAAAGGAGGAATCTTAACCTTTGACTGCCATAAAACTGATGAACAGCTGGCTCCCGTTCTTTTTGTATGACCATTTGTAGACGTTTACCGTAGTGTTGTAGCATTGGTGCATTGTTAGTAAACAACCCTCACCACCTGTCATGTTGGGTCGTCCAACAGCTGCCTCCTGTGTCTGAAGACTCCATCGCTAATTCCTTCGTATTTGATGGAAGATAGGCGGGTTGAAATATTACTCACTGAAATGTAAAAAAAATATATACCCTGATTTAATCTGCGCAGCCACGTGAACTGTTAACATGCTCTATTCAATTTATCAACTTTAATTTATTTCCTTGTTTACATTTTCCGCATAAACAGGTGCAATCCACATTTTTCAAAATAAGAGTTTCTGACAAACCGTAATAATTTCCCAACCTAGAACCACATTGTATACTCACAAATCACACTTTTCTATACATCAAGGTTAGCATTAAGAGAAAGCTTGAACAACTGTTCTGGTTACCGATATTATATAATCTATAACTATTAAAAAAATACAAATGTGAACGTAATTTACGTTTTCCATTTTCAGTGGCATTCAGGTGATAATAATGCCTGTTAATAACCACAGCAAACTATTCAACAGTGACACAAACACTCCACTTGACAAAGCAAGAAACCTCAAAATCTCTTTTGAGCATTGCCCTTGTCTGTGAGTCAGGCCAGTGTGCAGCATAGATAGTGGCACCTTATCTCACCATGTAATGTTGAGACAGTCTGGATCACTTATCTGTTCATCATACAGACCCAGAGATTTAAGAGAGAACCAAGTTGCTCCAGACAACAGGCCTGGCTCAGGTTGCTGCCGCTCGATACTTATTCGATTGCGTGCCCATTGCTACAGCTCCTGCAGGTCAAATGACTGGGAGACGTAGCTCACAGACGCTAAGTGGTCCATTAATCAGGCTGCAAAGATTGTATGGGACAGGCTGAGCTGGCCTGAGCAGAGCTGGGCCAGAATCAACGTGCCGGGTCAAGCTTGTGTAGTGAGTGAGGCTTGGCTGGGCTGGGTGTGGGAGGGCAGGGCGGGGGCTGGCCGAGTCTGGGCAATCATGACCATATGTACTTCAGCCCTTCCCCTCTATAGTCTGGGTGTGTGTCGTCGTGGCTCACTGCCCCAGATTAAGAACCCACAAAGCCAGCTTTACCAGCAGTTTCAATCCCTGCTTTTAAAATCAAATGAAGGGTAGACTAAGTCCTAAAGCGACAACATCTCTTTGGCTGCCAAATATTCCCAGGCAACCCATCACCACTCTAGAGAGGTAAGACCAGGGCACCATGCTACTCCAGGATGACAAGTTCATTTTCCCCATGTGAAATATCACTGCTCAGTAAAATGCTTGGGAAATTACGACCCTGAGACCACTGTGCGCAGAGGGAAACATCGCGTTCAAACAGCGTGATGATTAATATGCCAATCTAATCAAATCCTGCCGACTACTGCAGAATGCATTATGAAGAGCAGCACTGTAGCGGCTGCAGAGCCAAGTCATCATCCAGACATCCAGTCACTTAACGATGCAGGCCATGAATACGAATGGCAGAATGCTGACCGTGCAGCAGCTGGGTGTTCAAGCCTGAATCTCACCTCTCCAGATGTTGCTTTCAGATGTGCTCCAGCTTCCCGTGTGAACTGCAGCTAATCATGAGGAAAGGACAGAAGGTAATGTAGGAGCTGAAAACACTAGCGCTTGTACAGACACTTATACTGTTCAGGTTTAAGAACTTGACCTTAGGAGAGTCAGGCCCCCACCCACTGCCACCAAAGTACAATCCAGAATCCATTAACACTGAAGGCATCCTGACCCATCATGTGACACATCATGTGACACATCATGTGACATGTACTGTTGAGACGGACCCTGCAGGGTGAGCCCATTATAACCCCGTCCATATGGGCCCTCCATCTAACTACACGTTCCTTCTGTCCTTTTGTGCTTTTACATTGACACATTTAGCAGACGCTCTTATCCAGAGCGACTCACAGTAAGTACAGGGACATTCCCCCCGAGGCAAGTAGGGTGAAGTGCCTTGCCCAAGGACACAACGTCAGTTGGCACGACCGGGAATCGAACTGGCAACCTTCGGATTACTAGCCCGATTCCCTCACTGCTCAGCCACCTGACTCCTTTTAATTACCCACTCTAAAATATACCCGGCTGAAAACAGGTTATTTTCCAAATTTGGGATTCAGTCAGCGTTTTTAAAGCATTTCGGTGCATTACAATAAGTCGTTTTTATAAAGCAGCCACATATTCATAACAGTGATAGTCTTTATTCCTTTCATCACACTCATTCACTGCTGGTAGATACTTGTTTACAAAAGTTTACACTTTTAGAAAATAGTGCAGAGTCGCAGAGACACAGATGTATGAACAACATATCACAGGAATAGAGTAGCGAAAATATACACACATAATTGGCACATCCAAACAAGCTTCGTCAGGTGCTTTGCATAATGTTTCCTATTCATTAAGGACCACAGAAACAGGCACATTTGCAAATGCAGCAGCTTCAACACAGGTGCTTCAGCATGTCCACAGCGGCTGTACAGAGACGATCACCCCCTGGGCACCCCTCCCCACGTAGGCCAAGGATCCAGCCCTTAAACCATCTAACATCTCTGCACTGAGAACTCGAAGAACCACAGAAAAGAGAATTTGTTCACACTCAAAAATAGTTTCGATTTTCCCCAAGCAAAACATGTGGTAAACGCAGTACACAGTTTAGTGCAATTAGCCAGAGATGAATCACTTTTCAATACTATGACATTGCGAAAATGCAGACACAGAATGATAGCGTTTAATAAATTACTAGATGTACAATAATTTGGAGCAACAGCGACATCTACTGGTTATGATCAAAAACCCTCAAGCAGCTCTTTCAACAGACACATAAATAAAATAATTTGAATATCTCTAAGCCTTATTTCTTCCCTTTAGATTATAGAATGAAGATGTTGCATTTCAAAAGAAAACCAAGAATTCTTAGCATAACTTTCTTTTTGGTGGTGTTTGTTGATTGAGGTGGTACCCTGAGAATGACAACAGGAGTGTCATCTTTCCACGCTCAGAAAAAAAACAAAAGAAAACCGTTGTGTTTGATCTCTATACTTCTATATGACATTTTTCCCTGTTCCCTCTCCTTGTTCTTCCAGCCACTCAGCTGGTTCTCCTCTCGTCTCCTGGTATGAAGTAGGGGTTCTCATGGCCCTGGACCAGGTAGGAGTAGCGTGATGGATTCTCGCCTTTGAATGTATTCATGCTGTCTGTGGTGACATCATAGGACCCCATCTGCAATGGGAAATTGATTTGTGATAATCGTCAAAAGACACACAGAACGCACACAAGCACCAAAGACAATCCAAACCAACATGCAGCAAGAACACTAAAACAATTCCAAAACTTTTTCTGTTTGTTGCAAAAGCTGTTTCGAACTGTCAGTTAGTCAATCACTGACTGTTTGCATCACCCAAATGAAAGCTCACTGCTCTTAAAAGCAATCTTTGAAGTAAAGCCTTTGTCTTAGAAGTACTTGGGGGTACTCTAGTGTACTATCGTGTAGTAGTAGGCCTAGGAAGTCCTCTCCCAGCATCAAGTGAAAGATAGAGTTCATTCGGCAGCAGCGGGTACACAGACGTGTATACTTACCTTCTTTTGTCCTTTAAGCATGACGAAAAACCCCTAAACCAAGACACTGGGAGTCAGGCAACACAGGGAGAAGGCTCATGCTCACTTAAGACTAAAGGAGACTACTTTTTTGAAGAAAGGAGAGGACAAAAAGATTAGTGCAAGGCTCTGGAGTACAACCAATTTTGGTCGCACATGCGACCAAAATTTGTAAGGGTGTAACCCCAAAAAAATCCTAGGTCGCACCGGTGCACCTAGCGTCCTCGCTACCTTTCCACGACCGAAGCGTTCTCCTTTGACGGAACTCACACTCATGGTTGGATCATATTGTGGTCTAAACCAATCAGAGACAGAGACAGGGCGGGTCTTTGCCTCTGATTGGCTGTGATATTCTTGTAGGCCTACACAGCTTGTGCTGTGTGATTGAAATTACGACCTGAGCACCAGAGAATCAGTTACGGCAATCAGCATCAGCAATCTAAACACAAGAAAACAGGCAACGAACAATGAAAGGAAATAAACCCATAGAGAGTTTTTTTCTTTAAGAAAAGTAGACTAGGCCTGTTCCCCCCCAACACTCTCCCGGTCAATGCACCGACAACAGCCCAGACATGGAGCTAGGAGCGAACCCATGGATCGAACCCATGGATCGAACCCATGGAGCGAACCCATGGAGCGAACCCATGGAGCGAACCCATGGATCGAACCCATGGAGCGAACCCATGGAGCGAACCCATGGATCGAACCCATGGAGCGAACCCATGGAGCGAACCCATGGAGCGAACCCATGGAGCGAACCCATGGAGCTAAGCTAGAGAGTGTGGCAAGCTGGTTTAGCCAAGGCCAAAGGGCAAGAAGGCCAAATTACAGGTTTTGGCCATCTGAAGGGCATGCGACAGCAAGGGGGGACCCACTATAAGACTTTGAGCCATGAAATGTTAGGTCTCAGTGCAGGGAAGCACTTTTCAACAGTAGCACTTTCAATTTTTTTATGTTTTATTTTGCTTAAAATGTTTTAGTTTTGCAGCTCAGTGAAGCACTTAAAAGATTTTACATTTTATATACAGCATAATTGTGCTTCAAATAAAAAAAGGATTTACCTACACCTTATTCTTGTTTACAATCATTTACATAATATATATGAATGTATATGGAGCGTGATAAAAAGGTGACCTTGAAATTGTGGCGTTAAAGGTCGATGCAAGGAATAATTTGGGTGCACCTAAATGTTGTGATGGTGCACCTAAATTTAAAAAGTTAAGCGCACCAGTGCAACCAAGGCAAAAAGTTAGTCTGGAGCCATGTTAGTGTGTTAGCAAGCAGTCCAGAGCAAGACAGACAAAGCCACCAGTAACTCACCCCTCCGTTGGTCTGCGGCTTCTTCTCCACCAGGGTGTGGGTGCTACCCCCCTCCGTCATCTCCATGGAGGCAGGGTCCCAGTTGGTGGTGGCGCGGGGGATGGTCAGGCCTTGACCGGGCCAGGGACCGTGGAGGTCCTCCACATTGTAGGGACTGCTGGAACTGCTGAACTCAGGCTTCTCTGTGGAGCATCTCCTCCTAAAACACACACAGTGATTGGAAATACAGTCAAAGAAGATAGAGTGGGGGTGAGAGGAGGAAAATATGGATGATAAACAGGGGAGCAAAGGGTTATTGTATTCTCACCTGCAGTAGTATATGAGGAGGGCCAGTACTATGATGAGCAGTACTCCTCCCAGTACACAGGAAATGACCACCACCGCCAATAGAGACGCTACACACACACACACACACACACACACACATACACCTTTACACATGAGCTCTCTGAAATACACACTGTACACTACACGAACCTCACAAAGATGTCGTCAAGACAGCATCACTTACAATCATTGCAGTTGAATCCAGAGTAGCCAAATGAACATCTAAATGACAAAAAAATAAACCAAACGAAAAAATCCTTTACGTAGAACACTCCAGTGGTCCTTGTCATGCATTTAGTTATTGAAAACACAAGGGGGCGCCAGTCGTTATCCATGCATGGTTAAAGTTGTAACAGAGGCAGTACCAGTCTGAGGAAAACAATAGATGGGAATACTCACGGCTGACACATGTCTCTCTCTGCCCTCTGACCACTGGGACAAGCTACGGGATGAAGGACAAGGTTGTTTGTTTTAAATCATGGGAGTCAGGTGGCTGAGCGGTTATAGAATCGGGCTAGTAACCAGAAGGTCGCTGGTTCGATTCCCGGCCATGCCACATGACGTTGTGTCCTTGGGCAAGGCACTTCACCCTACTTGCCTCAGGGGGAATGTCCCTGTACTTACAGTAAGTCGCTCTGGATAAGAGCGTCTGCTAAATGACTAAATGTAAAGCAAACTAAACATAATAGTCTTCACAGAGGTGCCGACATGCCTTTTAAGAGGCATCCTTATAACCTTATGAGTAAAGACAGATTTGACTGCTCGCAAAATGAAATCTGACCACATTTAAAGTGCCAAGCATGGGGAGCAAGGGAATAAAAATGTATTATCGTACAATAGTTCTGTTTAAAACCTTTCTGATTACGATCACAAGTTCTCTTTTGGATTCCAGGAAAATCAGAATCAGAATCAGAATCAGAAAGGGATTTATTCGCCATGAAAGTTTGCACAGACAAGGAATTTGCTTTGGCAGGAAGGTGCATACAATAAACATATACCTAAAATTTAAATATGTGGACTAACTATACTAAGGGTACATAAACGTACATAAAAGGACCCATAGATGAACCATAAGTTGTTGGGTCTAGGGGGCTGGTTGGAGAAATGGCAATAGCACTTGACCTTGTCTGTGTCTCTCCCTAAGCATTCTCTCTGTCTCTCAAGTACGCATATCCAAGCATTTGAACACAAATACATTCTCTTGTCTGCAAGTTTGCCATTTTGTTCAGCTTTGACAGAAGACCAGCCGTTACCTTTCGGTATCTCCTCCCTTTCTAGCTCACTTAACATGAAAGTCTTTGTCATGTGTGTGGTGTCGATGCTACGATAATTTACTGTAGCGTCAAACACAGACTTAGACTCTCGCTGGCACTCACCTCTACAGCTGAGATTCCCATAGGGGTGGTTGGAGACGTAGCCAGATTTACACGTGCACCTGACCGTGCCCTTTTCATCCTTACAATTTGTGGTGTGGACGTCACAGCTGGTCAAAGGGCCCTGGTCACACAGGCTGGTGCCTGACAGACAGCGGCAGAGACAGAGGCACACCCGGTCAGAATCATCCTAGTCACGAGAAGCCATGTCAGTGACAAGACTTTCAGTGGTGTTTGATTTATGGGAGGTAAGCAGTAATACACACACCGCGAAATGTAGCATTTTTCAACAGGCTGTTGGGGGAACTCTCCTTGATGGCCTTCTGAATTGCCAGGTCTGTGGAAACCTGGCTGGCACCGGAGCCTGGCTTGAACACGTTGGACACCGTCGCTCGCACGCTACCTGGTCTAGGGGGGAACAGAGGGAGCGTTACAGGAGCCCCGACCGCCAGAGAAGAAACGCCAAAATGTCGTCATGGTCAAGACGAGGCACGGCTAATGACACTTCACTGTGTCTCTGTGAAACGGCACTTACTCTAGCCGCACTACATCCGTCCGAAGGAAGCCAGGCAGATCCTTCAGTGCTTTGTTCATCTAGAGATGGAACAGAGTGGTGGAAGTCAGGGCTGGGCTGTGAGGAGATCTATACTGGTTACCATCGCGTGCAACGTGACTCAAACCTACCACTTGTGAGATGTTGTGTGCTGTGGTTCGAAATACTATAGATGATCTGTTGCTCATCTCTTTTCTGAAGGTCAAGGACATGAGATGAAGGATTCCGGGGAAATCTGGGGCTAAAATGGCAAAAAGATGACTGTTATCATCACCACCACAATCCTCACCATCTTCGTCGTGCTCATCAGTGACAGAGTTAGGGTTAGGGTAAGGCTTGCCTACCTTGAATGCAGCGACCCAGTGAGACATTGTAGTAGTATCCAGACAGACACTGACAGGTACCGTTGAGACAGATGCTCAGAGATGGACACGGCTTGGCGGGGCAAGGTTCTGAGGAAAGGAAAACAGTCATTACGTTTTTAACTTGAATTTAGCAGACCCTTTTATCCAAAGGGGCGTACTTATAGTGCATATAAAAGGTTCAGTAGGAAAATCAAGGATCAGTTAGGAAATGCGGTCTGGTCTATAAAACGTATTCATCTCACATCGAAGCTCTTTTAGTTCGTGGAGATGGCTGTGGTTCTACAAATCATGCGTGTGCAGTTTAGCAGTAGATGGTACCTGGCGGGGTGGTTGGAGGTATGGTGGTGCTGCTCGGAGGCTGGCTAGTGCCAGGTGGAGCCGTAGTTGTGGTAATGCCAGACCCTGTTGTCGGACCAGGAGTCTGTGTGGTGGTGGTTTCACTGGTTGGTGTAGAGGAAGAAACAAGGGCTGTGCTCGCGGTAGTTTGGCTAGTAACTAGTCCCAAAAAAAAACATCATTCATCTTAACATTGTAGAAATACACCTAAGATGCATACTGTATGTATTATCTGTTCACTTTATATGAGCTTTTTTTAATAGAAGCAAAAATCCTTAAGCCTACCTCCTGTGGTTGGTGTCAGACTGGGGTTGGCTGAGGGGCCAGGGGTGGTGCTGTTTTCGGGCGCTGTGGTGGTGGAGGTGGGGGGTGTCTGTGGAGATCCATCTGTGTCTGTGCTGCTCGATGTTCCAGTTGAGATGCTGGTCTCAGACACTCCTGTGGTGGCGGAGGTGGGGGGTGTCTGTGGAGATCCAGCTGTGTCAGTGCTGCTCGATGTTCCAGTTGAGATGCTGGTCTCAGACACTCCTGTGGTGATGGAGGTGGGGGGTGTCTGTGGAGATCCAGCTGTGTCTGTGCTGCTCGATGTTCCAGTTGAGATGCTGGTCTCAGACACTCCTGTGGAGGCGGAGGTGGGGGGTGTCTGTGGAGATCCAGCTGTGTCTGTGCTGCTCGATGTTCCAGTTGAGATGCTGGTCTCAGACACTCCTGTGGAGGCGGAGGTGGGGGGTGTCTGTGGAGATCCAGCTGTGTCTGTGCTGCTCGATGTTCCAGTTGAGATGCTGGTCTCAGACACTCCTGTGGTGGTGGAGGTGGGGGGTGTCTGTGGAGATCCAGCTGTGTCTGTGCTGCTCGATGTTCCAGTTGAGATGCTGGTCTCAGACACTCCTGTGGTGATGGAGGTGGGGGGTGTCTGTGGAGATCCAGCTGTGTCTGTGCTGCTCGATGTTCCAGTTGAGATGCTGGTCTCAGACACTCCTGTGGTGTCGGAGGTGGGTGGGAAGGCTGTGGAGTTAGTGATACCTGTGGCAGGAGTTCCTCCAGTCTCTCTGGTCACTGTGGTCTGGCTGTTTTCCGTGGTCTCTCTGGTCGTTGTTCCTGAGGTGACGGTTCCGTCCGTGGTCACTGTGTCTGTGTGAGCAGTCTGTGTTGTTGTTGTCATGGTTGAGCCTGGCCCACTGGAGCTGCTGGAAGAGACTGTGGTGCTGCTAGGGACAGCCTGTGTACTTCCTGATGTGCGTGTGGTCACATCAGCTGGAGTGTGTTCTGTTCCAGTGACAGAGGTGGACGTGTCTGGCTGGGGGGTTTGGGGTGTGGGTACGGAGATGGCCGAGGGGGTTTTAGTGGTGCGCGTTGCCGATGAGGCCGTCGAAGGCTCAATCTTTACTGAAGTCGAGGTGGGGGGGCTGTCTGTTTCCACGGTAACAGGAGAATGAGTGACGGGGGAAGTCAGGGTCTGACCAGAGGAAGTCATCTCTGTCGTTCTGTCCCCCGTGCTGAATGGCGAGGTAGCTCCGGGTTCCGCAGCGTCCGTCACAGTGGTAGACATCGTCACCCCCGGGCCTTCCTTTGTTGTACTCGATATAACTGGTTGAGTTGTGGCTCCAGCAGGGCTTGGCCTTGGGCCTGGGGACACAGAGGGGTCTGTCATGGTGGTGGAGGTGTCCCCATGAGGGGTGATGGTAGGGGAGGGGTTGAGAGAGGTGGTGGAGGTTGGCTCTGTGCTGGTGCCCGACGTGGCTGTATTGGGGTCAACTGGGTTTGGGGCTGAGGCTGGGTTGGTGGAGGTGGACCTGTCCGGTTCGGTATGGTTGGATTGGGTTGGCGTCCATGGAGTGTGAGAGGATGGTTCTGTGGTGGGAAGGCTGCTGGGGCTATGAGCATCTGTAGAGGGAGCCAGACTGGTGGAATCTGCCCCTAGAACAACATGACAGAACATTACATTTACATTTAGTCATTTAGCAGATGCTCTTATCCAGAGAGACTTACAATAAGTACAGGGATATTCCCCCTAGGCAAGTAGGGTGAGGTGTCTTGCCAAAGGACACAACGTCATTTGGCACGGTTGGAAATCGAATCAATTGGCAACCTTCAGATTACTAGCCCGATTCCCTAACCGCTCAGCCACCTGACTCCCTGAAGAACACAGAAGTATGTTTAAGAGCTGCGATAGCCCCTTCACCTTTGGTTTGTCCCCACACATTGAATCAACCTTGTTGATATGACACTCAAACATGTCATAAACCTACCCACCAGTATTCCAACTCTTAGTACTGGAGAGCGGTGAATAATTTGATCAGATGAGTTCAGATGAGTTGCTGTTTTGCTATGCAAAACAATTTGCACAAAAGGTACAATGTGTCACGAAAGTGACACAGGACTGACTAAAACTCAACAGAATGAGCATCACAGTTTTAATTTCAACTTCAACTTTCAACTTTATTTATCCTTCAAAAGGAAATTAGTGTGCAGCAGGGGTCAGAAACACATACACAGACACAGAACAGCATCGCCAAATGCCAACAGCATTGCACAACACAGAACACACAATGGAGACACACCTTCCTTTAAGATATAAGTCCGTCGTGACTCAGTCATGATCCCTGGCCAAGTTCAGTACAAACTCTTGTTGCACCATTTACATTTAGTCATTTAGCAGACGCTCTTATCCAGAGCGACTTACAGTAAAGTACAGGGACATTCCCCCCAAGGCAAGTAGGGTGAAGTGCCTTGCCCAAGGACACAACGTCATTTGGCCCGCACCGGGAACGGAACCGGTAACGAACCGGTAACCTTCTGATTAATAGCCCGATTCCCTAATCGCTCAGCCACCTGACTCCTCTTGTCGCACCACTTGTCAGTCTTATGTGTTTTTGTGACGTCTGTCCCCATTGCATCTCAGTTCACCCTCCCTACGTTCTTCTTGTGTATTCAGTGGCCTCACCGGAGCCAGGAAACAGTGTCTCCCTCCACTGTCACGCCAGCATCCACAGACGAAAAACACCAAGGAGGACAACCTACACTAACGTTGTTTTCTATCAATGATTACATTATTTTCCAGGAACACAATGTGACAGTGTACACATCACCGGATGTGACCTAATGGTGTTATCGCATGATAACCAAAACGGCGTCGGATGAAACGCCACAGGAAAGGACTCACCTGACAAAGGCTGGCTCATTGGTCATTTGTATCAGAGATAGTTGAGATACAGCATGCTGCCATGTGCACACACTCCCTAATCACACACACTCCTTAACCACACACAAAGTGTATGCCAAAGTAAATAAAAGACGATATGATAAATCAAATAAAGAGTGGAAAAAATCGAAAGGGACTTTTATGTTGAAGATGATGTTGAAGGTGAATGGAATTTGTATTGTTTGCAATGGTGGTACATAGGGGTTAGAGTGAGGACATGGGTTCAGGTTGGGTAAGGAAGGCTCAGAATGCGAAGACAGGGAGAGGCTTGATGAAGAGGATGGTTGAGGAGCTCCTTACTGTAAACACAGATATATCAATCTGTTAGTGGATCATTTGGATTAAGAATTAAGAGCAATAGACTAAAGGATTTTGGAGATTAAGAGAGATTGAGATTTAAACTAATCTTACTAAAAAAACAGAGATGGTGTACTCTGTTGTTACGTTAGAATGTATTCTGAACAAAGACAATGCCCAGTGTTCCTCATGAAAAAGTATCTGTTGACATCATAAGCATCACCATCAGTAAACAAACGACAACCCCATCAGCGCTCCCTAAACACCACCGTTGCCAGGGATCCTATGACAACAGAGAGGAAGTGATGGAGAGGACTTCAAAAGGGGATGGGAGGGTTTCGGAAGGAAGTGTGGAGGGCTGGAAAAGGAGGTGGAGAGGAGGTTGGAAGGAGGTGGAGAGGAGGTGGGGAGGAGGTGGAGAGGAGGTGGTGAGGAGGTGGGAAGGAGGTGGAGAGGAGGTGGAGAGGAGGTGAGGAGGAGGTGGGGAGGAGGTGGAGAGGAGGTGGAGAGGAGGTCGGGAGGAGGTGGAGAGGAGGTGGGGAGGAGGTGGGGAGGAGGTGGAGAGGAGGTGGAGAGGAGGTCGGGAGGAGGTGGAGAGGAGGTGGGAAGGAGGTGGAGAGGAGGTGGGGAGGAGGTGGGGAGGAGGTGGAGAGGAGGTGGGGAGGAGGTGGGGAGGAGGTGGAGAGGAGGTGGGGAGGAGGTGGAGAGGAGGTGGAGAGGAGGTCGGGAGGAGGTGGAGAGGAGGTGGGGAGGAGGTGGAGAGGAGGTGGAGAGGAGGTGGGGAGGAGGAGACAGAGTCCAATCTGGGCAGACGTATCCGACTAGCAGGTCCCTCTGTACAATAATTATGGAAAACAAATATGAGATTGCAGTTTCTTTGTTGACCCAATGCAAATAACTTTTTTAATGAAACCAAAGGTCGACAAGACTGTTTGAGGAACGTTCAATGCGCTTCTTCATGAGATGGAACTCTAGTGGCTGAGGATGTTCCAGTGGGCAGAACATCACACGCCTAGAAACCGACCCACATATGTTCCTCTTCCTGTTTTATAATCATGTTGATGAGAAATGCAGTAGTTCTCTTTGATTGTACAATACTTCTGCATACACCTCAATTCATGCGAGAGACCAGGTTATAACAAACACTGTAAAACCAGCAAAACAAAAGGAGGAAGTTCCCATATTCCAATACAGCTAAGAGATGACAAGGTCAGACATAGCCCCCAACAAGCCCACCCTCACTGAGACTGGCTCTTGTCAATGTTCTCCTGAAGTGAACCTACCCACTGTATTCAAATCAAATTAACCAATATTTTCACCTCTCTCCCTCTCCCCCTCTACTACCTACACAGGAAGAAAGGGGAAGAGAGGTTTGCACGATTGAGGGACTAAGTCCGTTGCCAAGAGAGACATCCGTTACCAGCTGCCAAAGCTCTGTTCCTTCAAAATATCACTGAGAGAGAGAGAGAGAGAGAGAGAGAGAGAGAGAGAGAGAGAGAGAGAGATAATAGAGAAAGAGGGAGAGAGAGCGCGAGAGAGATAATAGAGAAAGAGGGAAAGAGAGGAGGGGGAGAAAGATAAATAATGAATCAAAAAGAGGGAAAGGAGCAAGACAGTCTGGCAATGACGCTCTTCTGTCATCACAATGGCACACATCACAGTTTTTCTTGTCATGTGACACAACAAGCCTCCTGCTAAGCACCTGCACACGGGCCAACGGGCTGTCCAATACAAAGTCACCTTGCCTCTTGTCTGCCCCTTCACCCCAGCCCTCCACCTTCTACCTTCCTGTCCACATAGCGCACAGCTCTCCCAGCAAGAGCTTCCTGTTCTCAAGGAGGATGGTTAAAAAGCCCAGGAGGCATCGTGAAAGTTCCAGAATGCTTCAGACACCCTCAGTCACTTGGAGTTGCCACGGAAACATCTCCAGCTTATGGGGTAGGGATTAGGGAAGCGCGTTCCTGAAATAGTTTTTATCGCATCCAGCAGCACTGTGAGAAAGAGGGACCTGATTAAGGAATGCACCCAGAAGGTTATGAGGTTCCTGACCCCTCGGAGCCAGGAAGAGCCTAAGGCCACAGGACAGAACCTCATGAGTGTCGTCATGGTTACCTCACATTACAGCCATGTCAGTATTCACATACTAGGGGCTGTTTACAAATAACACACCAGCACTGATCACTAAGGAATTCAGTAACAAGCTTAAATTCAGGAGAGAAAAAAAGGATTTGCTGTAAACCTGAATTAGGGTTACGGCTGAAAACATTCAAGGTCGAGGTCCCATAGAAAGCTAATGAGAGTCAGCATTTCTCACATATTGTGTCGGGTGCTTGTTGCGCTCCTAGAAAGGGGAAAAATGAACGCGCTTCATTCTTGCCACACAAATGGGTACGCAGGTCAGCTTCCTCCAGCCTGGAGAGCCACAGTAGCTCTCTCCCCACAGAGTAGCTCTCTCACCACAGAGTAGCTCTCTCCCCACAGAGTAGCTCTCTCACCACAGAGTAGCTCTCTCCCCACAGAGTAGCTCTCTCCCCACAGAGTAGCTCTCTCCCCACAGAGTAGCTCTCTCCCCACAGAGTAGCTCTCTCCCCACAGAGTAGCTCTCTCCCCACAGAGTAGCTCTCTCCCCACAGAGTAGCTCTCTCCCCACAGAGTAGCTCTCTCCCCACAGAGTAGCTCTCTCCCCACAGAGTAGCTCTCTCACCACAGAGTAGCTCTCTCACCACAGAGTAGCTCTCTCACCACAGAGTAGCTCTCTCACCACAGAGTAGCTCTCTCACCACAGAGTAGCTCTCTCACCACAGAGTAGCTCTCTCACCACAGAGTAGCTCTCTCACCACAGAGTAGCTCTCTCCCCACAGAGTAGCTCTCTCCCCACAGAGTAGCTCTCTCACCACAGAGTAGCTCTCTCCCCACAGAGTAGCTCTCTCACCACAGAGTAGCTCTCTCACCACAGAGTAGCTCTCTCCCCACAGAGTAGCTCTCTCACCACAGAGTAGCTCTCTCCCCACAGAGTAGCTCTCTCCCCACAGAGTAGCTCTCTCACCACAGAGTAGCTCTCTCACCACAGAGTAGCTCTCTCCCCACAGAGTAGCTCTCTCACCACAGAGTAGCTCTCTCCCCACAGAGTAGCTCTCTCCCCACAGAGTAGCTCTCTCCCCACAGAGTAGCTCTCTCACCACAGAGTAGCTCTCTCCCCACAGAGTAGCTCTCTCACCACAGAGTAGCTCTCTCACCACAGAGTAGCTCTCTCCCCACAGAGTAGCTCTCTCCCCACAGAGTAGCTCTCTCACCACAGAGTAGCTCTCTCCCCACAGAGTAGCTCTCTCCCCACAGAGTAGCTCTCTCACCACAGAGTAGCTCTCTCACCACAGAGTAGCTCTCTCCCCACAGAGTAGCTCTCTCACCACAGAGTAGCTCTCTCCCCACAGCCGCTACATCAAAGCAATGCAGCGGACGCCATTTCACCAAGAGTGACCGCATCATGGAAATGAGTAGGAGCTTTCATTTTCACCACCATCTCTCTCTTCCCCCGCTCCCTCCCTCCCTCCCTCGCTCCCTCCCTCCCATTCTTCTTCTCTCTCTGAAAAGATATTTTCCTATCTTTGCTGTTTCAACTCACTGAGACTGGCTGTATAATAGATAAGGGTGGTTAGGGAAGGCCAGTTCATGTTTGTTCAGATTCCATTGTGTGCACGTCTTAAGTTTGTCTCACATAAGCTTGTTTAGCGGAAATGTTTTGGAGAAGAAAGGGAGTGATCCTACCTTGACAACCAGTCTCATTATCGGAAAATCGACAGCCAACATGTTTGATACTGTAAGATGGTTCATAGCGATATAGAATACTATATGAATTTGTAAGGGGAACTGTTATATTGCATTAAGTTAGTTTTTTCCTCTCTAATGATCACAAACAGCGAGATATTGTCCGTTCTATAAATACAGCAACACTCAAAGAGAGGAACATTTGCAAGTGACTGATGCCCGTAATTGACATGAAAGGGCCCCTCCCCCTTCCTGCTGGGACTGGCTCTATCCTGACAGACACTCTGCAGTCTGCATCTGCATGAAACGCATCTGCTCCACATCTCCAGCTCTTCCTGTGCCTGGCCAGCCAGGCCCTGATGCCTGACACACACACACACACACACAAACAACACTGACAGCAGGAGAAAGTAACACAGCTCGAGGTGTTTTTTCCCCCCAGCCTTCTCAGAATGTCTGTCACACCAGGACACACAGAGCACAGGGGCGTGGCCCGGCCTCAGCCGTAGGGGCTCAGCTCGTGTTTTGCTGTTTCGTCGCTCTCAACCCGTTTCTCCCCTTTTTCTCATTTTCCTGCTTAACAGTCAACGGTTGTCACAATAAGACCTGGGCCGGGGCGTGTGTTGGTGTGAACACAGAGAGCTCCTCCAGGCCAGCCAGGCCTCAGCTAACAGATGGTTCCTTGGAGCACCGTTGGCTCTCTGGGCATCCGCACATATCATATCCTATTAAAGCTCCGCCAGCACATGCTTTCCAATTACTGGGGGAGATTTACAGCCCCAGAGAGAAGCCCTAATCCAACAGGATACCACAGGGAGGGGGAGAGAGACAGAGAGACAGAGAGAGAGAGAGAGAGAGAGAGAGAGAGAGAGAGAGAGAGAGAGAGAGAGAGAGAGAGAGAGAGAGAGAGAGAGAGAGAGAGAGAGAGAGAGAGAGAGGAGAGAGAGAGAGAGAGAGAGAGAGAGAGAGAGAGAGAGAGAGAGAGAGAGAGAGAGAGAGAGAGAGAGAGAGAGAGAGAGAGAGAGAGAGAGAGAGAGAGGGAGGTAGAGAGAGAGAGAGAGAGAGAGAGAGAGAGAGAGAGAGAGAGAGAGAGAGAGAGAGAGAGAGAGAGAGAGAGAGAGAGAGAGAGAGAGAGAGAGAGAGAGAGAGAGAGAGAGAGAGAGAGAGAGAGAGAGAGAGAGAGAGAGAGATGTGAGTGGTGATAAGCAAAGGGAAGCATAGAAGGTAGAAGGCAAAAGTGGACATGAAAAAGGATGTCAGATAGAGAGTGGGGGAGGTGAACAGGAGCTACTGCTGGGCACAGACAGCCTGAAGACTCCACGAGACTCCATTAATTAGCGACATGACACAGAGAGTACAACACAGGGACAACCAGTCGCCCGCTAGCTGACCAACAATGATGCAATCAGGTGCTTTGCAGTACTGGAGATTTACTACTGTCCACTGATCAGATTAACTTGTCCATGCCTGGGGTTCGTCTGCACACACAGACCCTCACACACTCCCCCCTCTGAACTAATCATACACCCTCAGTCTCTGAAGCCTGAGTTTAATCACACTTTAAAAGGAGGGTTGATTACTATAGGGTGGGTGTGTGTTCTCACCACTGAACAACCCAATGATCTTCCGTACAGACCTTGGCTGCTTTGCAGTACTGTATTTAATGGAGTGTGGGACAAAATGACTAATCACAAAGTGCTGACACATAAATCTTGAGAATGCCTTTAAAAGAGAGGGGAAGAAGTCAGGGGTGTACGAGCTGAACATTTGTCTCTCGAGGAGAGCTCTCTCATGCTTTAGGATCTGGAGTGTGTGGTGCCAGGCTCGGTGGAAAAGGACCCGACCCTCAGGGACTCAGGACTTCCTTTCATCTGCACCTCTTAACCGCAACCTCAGACACACTCAGTCATGCCCTGCGTTGGAGCCTTCTTCAGCCTCTCTCGCTCGACGTAAAAGAGCCGTCAAAACCCATGACAAGAGACTGCGCCATAAAAACAGCCCACGGGACTAAGGGGACCTAGCAAGGGTTGTACACATGACAGCAGTTCCTCTCAGTCCTTGGGCACGAACCTTTAACTTCTCATCCGTTCCCCCCTCTCTCCGGGGCACGAGAGAGTCAGGGGACATAAAGATCCTCGCAACAGCCGTACACAAATAACTAAGGCTCATAGAAATGGCTACAGTTTGGTTCAATTCGTTTATACACATGAAGATTCCACAGTAACCTTCAGCACACTGCTGGAAGCTAAACTGCTACAATGCATGCATTTGCTTGTGTCTTGGCCCTGCATTTGCCCTCCTTGAATCATGCTATACAGTCAGTCCACCAGTGACTCACCAAGCAGTCCTGACTGCTATTTGGAGAGGTACAATATGGGGAACCCCTTAAAAACCCCGATGAATAGGAACTGTTGTTACACCAGTTATCTTGAAATAGTGGAATCACTGTTAACTAAATTCTTTCAATTCAAAGTTTTTTTGCAAGAAAAAATATTATGATGAAAATCATGTGACAACCTGTTGATTTGAAAAGCTGTCGGCTATTTTCAAAACATGAGATAGGCTATTATTTTAAAGAAAATGAAAATCTTTTCTTACCTATGCCAACAAATAAGATGAACAGGATGATCGGTTGGTGACAGTGTAGTAACATTTTAACGGAACGACTTGTTCGGCGTCCGATAAAACGGTATGAAGCAGAAGTCCGACGAACGGTTTGATGCGTAATAACGGTCTTGGAGTGTCTACTTATGACTATCCGCGTCTGCCACAGGTGGGTCTATCTGTGGCCGTTTAGACGTCTCAGAGCATTAAATGCCTAGTCCCTCCTCACATGGGGCGGGACATGCTCAGTGATCGCTTTCGTGCTCTGGGCCAGCCATATAACGCACAGAGAAGTTGAGTTCCTGGACTACCGCTATTTTTGAGACGGCGCAGTTAACTCATTTGTTTTTTGTGTTGCCACTGTGCAGCTTGTTCAATATCGAAAAAGACGAGTAGTAAATTTGGCACGGACAATACATATTTGTTTTGTTTTTAACAGAATAGCATGTAGACCCATAAATAATATTACATGAAGGCTTCTGCATGGCCAATTCGATATATTAAAAACAAAGGCGTACACAGCTAGGCAAATAGAAAGCATATTACATGGTTTCTCAACAAGACAGGCTATCTCTATTGCTGTCCTCCAAATGATATATTGTAGGCCTATATTACAAGAGAAATCATTGCCCATTGAACCATTAAATCTAACAGTAAATGATCGACACAGAAAATATCATCATGTGAAAGTCCAAACTTGACCTTCTCCTTGATGTTTGAGAATGTACCTGAACACTCAACAGTTACAAAATACCTAGTTACCTGAGACCAGCTGTTTTCTATTTCCCTCAACACTATTCTACTGCCAGTTGTACTTGTGGAACTGAAAGGCTGTTAAATGATCTTCATATGGTGGAATTTACCTTAGAAATCTGGTGAACTCAAACATGAATCTGCAAGTGGGCCATATGGACGTCCAGTATCACCTGGGACATGAGAGTTTTCAGGCTGCGACTGTGAGGCACACAGGACAGGCAGTAATTAGATATTCATCCAGATATAAGAATGTTGTGCAACTCTCCAGTTTCCCTAAAGCTGCAACAGACCATTATCTCACACATGTAAAGCAGAGATTCCAGAGGGGAATCAGTAGGGACAGTGGTCTTATATAAGCAACTCTCCATTTAGAAGTTTAGTAATGGACCTCTGTTTTCTATCATAAGAATCTGTGCTATGGACTATACAGATGATGGATCAGACTGATTGCACAAACCTCCCAGAACATATGTTCCCCTGAATGTTTGTAGAGGAGCAACTGTGCTGACCCATTTTAGAATAAATTGGGTGAATTTGGTAGAGAAGACAAAGTAAAATAAATATACGTACTTCAGTCAAGTGTTCCAACTTGAACCTGATTTCTGTAGTCAAGTAACCACAATGTCAGTAGGCCATGTATCAAGCTTGTAGATACATGCTGCCATGCAAGCTCTAGTATTTGATTCAGGTGTGCAAGGTAGCTCGACTTAGATTGGATACAATGATGTTATGTTATGTTAACCATAGCAAACAAATTGACAATTGACAAATAGACTGACTGGTTTATAGCCTGGAGGCTATGGAACAATAGTGCAAAAGAAAACATTACAGAACATACTGATATCTAAGCAACTGTCTGGAATTCCTTGGGACATTAAGATAAGAAAGACTGATCATGACTTGAATTCTTTCTGTGGAGCGGTAATCAAGCTCTTTGCACCTACTGAGATTGAGTCCACATTTGAGACTTTTGGTTTATGTTTTCAGTGTTCCCAAAAGCCAACTAAGTCATTTGTATGTCAAGAACAAAACAAAACAATAGCCTGTCTTGTTTTAAAACAAACACTGCATAAACAATTACATTTTAACACCCCTTACAACAAAGAAGTCATGTTCTGATCTGATAAACACCAATAAATGGCTTTTGGTCCAAAAGTTTTGGATGACCTTGAATAAACGGAAACAATTGAAAAGGTCTGTTACATTAAAACAGCCCCACTCCACACAGAACCTGGTCATAACAGATGACTAATTATCAAGGATGTTTTAGAGTTTCAGTTCTCTTGAAATAAGTGTCATATCATGCTTCAACTTTGTCATTGTTGAACTAAGGAGAAGTCAATGTTGAACTATATATTGGTGGGACTGTTATCTCCAACTGATTTGTCATTTAAAAAATATTCCTTAGGGCAGGGGTGTTGTTAGACATAAAACTCTCCTGGGGCACAGGCCCTTATTCATATACCTTTTTTTTCTTCCAAGCTTGCTGCGCACAATGCACCACTCGGCTATAGAAACTCCCCTTGCTTAACCCACTATACAGATCAGGGACGCAAGTTTGATATCAGCTTTGGCAGGGACATCTTTAGTTAATGCGAGCGCACACATTTTTTTCGCATTCATTTGAGCGCAAATACTGTTTTTATGAGCTTCATGTAATATTGTTTTTATATTTGAGTCAAAATAAGATGATCAGTAGGCCTATCATTTAGAAACTATCTTTACTTTTGTAATGTTTTCTTAGCCTATCTCAATTCTGACTTGTGTGCCTAGACCGACACCTGGACTACTGTGTGCGTGCTGCAGGGGCTATTTGGCAACCTTAGAAGAGGGAGCTGACATGGAATTCTGCGTGCATCGGTTTGTGTTTTCGGTTAAACTGCGTTGATTTTACAAGATCGGGATACTGCAGTTATTTTTTTCTGGAATTATCAATCTAAATTAATGCACTGACTAATAAAGTAAATTGTTAAAACTCAAACTTTAGATTTTACAGGGGCACAGCAGATTTATACTGGGGCACAGCAGATTAATACTGGGGCACGTGCCCCAGTGTAAAGGGTCTAACAATGCCCCTGCCTTAGGGTCACTGTTACTCTTAAGGCCACCCTTTCCTAATATTTCCCTTTGTTTACTTACATGGCCAGTCTCAGACACATGTATATCTTTCCACAATAGTACAGTATTTACAGAGCATTGTGTTCATTTTCAGTTTAACCAACAAATTTGATGGCCTGACTTTATTTCTTAGCATTTGGCCTAAATGCCAACAGCCAGTCAACTATCAACCACCTGGACTCTGTGCTCAGCCCAGCAGTCAGTGTCTCTCTACCACCCTCTCCCCACCCTGCTGAGCTCTCAACAGTGACAGGAAAGTTCAAACAAGAGACTTCAGTTTCTGACAGGCAGTGAGAACTGTGTCAGTGGTTTAGCAGCACTCCCTACTGTGTAAAAGACAGCCTTAAGGTAGAGCTTGGCATGGCACAACCAACCGAAAACAATCTCCTTGACATTCGGCTCATCAGTACTGCTATACATACAAGGAAGTTCCCATATGGAAACTTGTTAATAGTTGCACCTTTGTTGATTTTACTTCTTTTTCGTGACATGGAATTGTCATAACTGCATGAATAGGATATGACAGAGGAGTACAAACCCTTCCTCTATTTGCAGGAAGGAGGAAGTAATTGAATTACTCAAATAGAGGATTAAACCTCACTAGTCGAACGGTGCTATAAGTTCCATAATGTATCCTGCCAATTTACAGGATCAATGAGGTGTTTATGCCAAACCACCTCCATCTAGTGGCCAACTTGTGCATAACTTGCGTTCAGGTCAGTGGCCTGCTGTTTAAGGAAGCATGACATACAACCATATGGAAGTCAGGTGGCTGAGAAGTTAGGGAAGCGGGCTAGTAATCTGAAGGTTGCCAGTTCGATTCCCGGCCATGCAAAAATGACGTTGTGTCCTTGGGCAAGGCACTTCACCCTACTTGCCTCGGGGGAATGTCCCTGTACTTACTGTAAGTCGCTCTGGATAAGAGCGTCTGCTAAATGACTAAATGTAATGTATGGAGAATCATTTGTAATAGGTAAAACTCCCAATCAAAATGCAGCGGAGAACCTCACTCTCAGCACAGTATTGACACAGAGTAACCTTGAGAAGACCAAAAAACTAATTCTTGATAACAGCATTTTATTGGTTTTCCTAATCAATTATAAATTCATGGACAAGTACAGCCCTGCAATTAATATCACAAGAGTCTGGAACAAAATAAAGAGAGGGAAGAAAACATCAGCTACAAATGTTGTGGTGACAAAAATGAGGGGAAATATAAAGTTAAACAAAGAAACCATGCTAATCATATGGGGGCAACATTAAGATGTAGTGTTTTGTACATTTTTGTAAACAATAGGCATGTCATAAAAACAATATGGCAAGTAACAGAAGTTACCGAGAAGACAAGCCCAACTGAAGACTGAAACACTGGTAGGCATTAGACAATACAGAACCCTAAAGCAATACCATAGCCCCTTTTCCAGGTCCCATCAACATCATTTATACAAGGTTTAAAAATAGTCACACAAAAATGTGTTTTGAACAAACAACAGCATCTCTGCTACATACATCAAACCTTTTATCCTTTGTCCCTGGTTGCATGTTTTCAGTGATACGAGGTATATAACAGGTAAATTCTAACTTAATTTACCTCACACCCATTCCAAACATTGCAAATAATTCTAGTGGTCAGTCATTGTTCCCTATGATATTGCAACATTGCAGTCATTCAGCCATGTTTTGTGATTGCGTAAGACATAGGGCCATTGGGCAATTTAAAGAAATCTAAAATAAAAGTGAAAATATCCAGCGCAAAAAAAGAAAAAGGCTGGTTGTGGCTATGGAAGACAACGCCATAATTGTTTGAGTCAATTCAATAACAGAAGAGCAAGAAATTACAAGATCACTTTTTGCATGTGAAACATTAAAAAAGAAATGCCTATTTTAACAATTTCCCTACTGGCAAAGATTGGTCAACCCATTTCTCAGCTAGTAGGAGTTCTCTCGGTGCTCTGAGAAAGCATGCCATCTGTGAACATGTGTAGTTTTTTTTACTAATGTGAATTTCAGATCATAAAATTTTCTGCAATGGCTACAAGGCTGCTTCTGCTTCATTACACAGGATATTCAGCCACACATTTATCTAATTCAAATAGTAAAGCAAACCTGCTAAACTGGGTAATCATTTAACTAAAACTAGGGGCGTGAAATACATGATCCCATTTTAATAGGTACATTTTCTTTAAAAAAAATCCCCCCTCCCTCCCCATCTAAACCAATCCTAAACATCTTGAGAAAAGGAGACAAGTTATTTAAACAAATTCTTAGACCAACCCAACCTCCCCACCCCACCCCATCATAAACTATGCAATGCCATCCAAATGTAGGGCTTACCAATCGAATAAGACCCCCTCAAATCCCCCCCCCTCCCCCGCAAGCCTGCCGACGCACAAACCCACCAATCTCACGTCTCCATAGAAACCAAGTCTGTTTGAGATGTTGGACCTTCCATGATCTGTTGGGGAAGTTTCTCGAAAGTAAGAAAAACTAAAAAAAAACGGCTCAAAGTGCTAATTGGATTCATTTAAAAGAAAGTGGAGAGTTGAGGAAGAGAGGGGTGAAAATGAGGAAGGCCATTCCATCGCTGCCCAACAGCTACCTCTATTGGCCCAAGGAAAGCCCTAACACCAAATCTGCTCTCCCAAAAACGACAGGGAAAACTAATATCCCCAAACTCACTGCCCTCTCTCCCTCCAACGCAACTGGCAGTCCTCCAGAGGGATTATATCTGTTATTATACATATATATATTCTTATAAATATATATGGCCCTTATTGAAGAAAACACGAGTTTCACATTGACAAGAAAGTACCATAATCTCTCTACAGCTAGGTGAAAAGTGTTCCCAGTGTCTGTGTGCTGGCAGCAGTCTTATTGTTGCACTCATTCACCAAGGAATAAAACATTAAAAAATAACAAAGCATCGTCTTTGTAGTTGCGAACGTACACCTCTGAAATGAGTGCTTACTGCACCACAGGATTTATCCTTGTACACTTTTTCCTGAGTAATACTTTTATCCTTGTAACAGACAATATCTGAATTCAATTTTTTTTTTTTTTTTTTTTTTTTTTGCTATTTCAGTTCTGGGCCTGTCATCTCCAATGTTATCTTACAAATGTAGTTGATTGGTTAAACACTTAAACACTTAAGCTTAAGGGAAAATAAAACAAGTCCATCGCTACTTTATAGTCGCTTAAAACATACTTTTCAAACTAATGATTAACAAGCAGACCTAAAATAACACTAACAGAAAATGAATACAGACCTTTCTTTACAAAAAGTATATCAACTAGAATTGCATTTGTGGGGAGGCCTAGCAGACCTGATCAAAGGAGATGGGTGGGGCATATAAACACAGCATCAGTGTAATAATTACAAAACATCACCTATAAAATAAAATAACATAAAATAATAATAAAATAGGAGCTCAAAAAAAAAGAACGATAGAAGACCAAAACATGAATTTCCAACAGAATGTTATCCCCCTTCCAGGCCCTCATCTATAGCTTTGGCTTGTTGGGGTTTTGGAACCTGTACTGACTGGCTCGTTGACGTCGGCTAGCAAGCTAGTATACCCTGAGAATTCTGAGACAGGCGTCCTTATCCTGTGGTGGTCCACCTCCCCGTTCGAGTCATTGCCGTAAGACATCGGGACGCGTCCGCCTGACTTGAACTGGGACCCGAAGGCCTGGGCAAAGTTCTCTATCTGGTAAGAGGCCTTGGAGGAGTCTAGGTCCTGCGATGGGGCCAAGGGGTAGCTCTTGGAGGGTTGGGCCTCCTTCTGACTGGCCAGGTCAGACGGGCTGATCTGGTAGGAGGAGGGGGGAGAGGCGGAGTGCTGCTGCTGCTGCTGCTGCTTCTCCATCTGGTCGGTGAGCTCCTGAGAAGGGGTAAGCTGCTGGTGCTCCAGGCTGCTCAGGTGGAAGCTGTGCTGCGGAGAGGAGCTCGAGAGCATGGCGAAGTGGGACTTTGGCACAGAGGAGGGCAGGGATGGGGAGCCGGACTGGCTGTAGCCACACTCCAGAGGGGACGTAGTGTAGACGTTCTTGTCAGAGTAGAGGGGGTTGCCATGGTGGGAGGTGGTGAAAGGGCCGGCGGTAGGCGGGCTAGGGCCCAGGGGAAAGCTGGCGCTGTGGCTGGTGCGCTCCAGAGCCTGCAGCAGGAAGCGGGAGTACTCGTGCATGATGACCGTCTTGTCTCCGGACGGGCTGGGCGAGTCGGCGTCGGGGCCCAGGTCGGGCCCGTCTCCTGAGGGAGGGTGCAGCTCCACGTGCTGGTCACTGAGGTCAAAGTGCACGTCGTGGTGCGAGCCGTCCGGTTTGTGGGTGTAGTGGTCCAGCAGGCTCTGCAGCACCTCATCGGGGATCCCCGACTTGTCGTGCTTGTCCACGCCCATCGAGGAGTCCAGCATGCCGAGGGGCGCCTCGCCTTCCATCACGCCCGACACCACACCCTGGATGACCGACTGCTGGGATGATAGGTGGCCCATGTTGACGTCGTAATCGTTGCCTCCGCCGCCGCCAGACACCCCGGGGCCGGACGCGGCGTTGTTATTGGCTGCATGCAGGTAGCGTCTCTTCTTGAGGAACTGCATAGCGTCGTCATAGTTGCTGCTGGTGGGGCCTGGCTTGGGGCCGGTACCCTGCAGAAGGCCCAGGCCGTCCATACCTCCACCTGAACCCTGATCCAGGCAGCCCTGCTTGGCCGGGGCCAGGCCTCCCTTGTCCATACCCTTACGGTTGGCCTTCTTAAAGGCCATCTTTGGGGCTCGGCCCTGGTGCCCCTGATGCATGCTGGGTCCTGGCTGAGTGGAGGACACAGTGGGATTCTCGACAGAGTAGTCGTGGTGGGTGTAGCCTCCGGACAGCGCAGCATGGATGTGCGAGTCCTCCATCCCGACCGCTGCTGCCGCCGCCGCCGCCGCCTTCTTCCGCTTGCCTCCCTCCCCCGACTTTCTGGATTTGCCTCTCTTTCGGCCAGAGGTGCCAACATTTCCCTGAGTGATTCCGTAGCTGCCGTGACCCATGTCTGAACCGTCCAGATCCATCATCCCAGGCTCCAGACCCCTCTTTATGGCTTCTCCGCAGGTTCGCTTGTGCTTGAGCAATCGATCCGTCCTGGAAAAATGCTGCAAAGGCATTGAAAGCACACATTTGAGCAAGGCTCCTCTCATTTAGACCCGTTTTCCCCTTTCTAAACTCATTCAACTGATACCAACCAACCTGTCTGCAGAGTGCATTGTGTGGACTGAGGAACACCACTAGTATGGTTCATGAGTGTGTGTGTGTGTGTGTGTGTGTGTGTGTGTGTGTGGAGTCAGGTGGCTGAGCGGTTAGGGAAGCGGGCTAGTAATCCAAAGGTTGCCAGTTCGATTCCCGGTCATGCAAACTGACGTTGTGTCCTTGTGCAAGGCACTTCACCCTACTTGCCTCGGGGAGAATGTCCCTGTACTTACTGTAAGTCGCTCTGGATAAGAGCGTCTGCCAAATGACTAAATGTAATGTAAATGTAAATGTGTGTGTGTGTGTGGGGGGGGTCACTGACCTGTTGGCAGGTGTCACATCTGTATGGCTTCTCTCCACTATGGGTCCTCTTGTGCCTCTCCATGTGGTACTTCTGAATGAAACGCATGTTGCATTGATCACAGCAAAACGGCTTCTCTCCTGCCGTGGAAAACAGACAAACATTCGATGGGTCATCATCTTCAGGTCCACCCAACATCCACGTCGCTCACAGATCACGTTTCGTTCGCACTCACCACTGTGGATCTTCTCGTGCCGCTGGAGAAGGTATTTCTGTATGAAACTCATGTTGCATTGGCTGCATCTGAAAGGCCTCTCTCCTAAAACACACACACACATATTATGGCTACTGTGGAAGACATGGGATTTCCACAGACTAAACACTTCCCTAACTGACACCGAACCCCTGAATTTCTTTCAAGAAATGAACTCAAATGCACAAGCCGTACAGCACACACTGACAGCGTCAAATATCAGATACAAGCTGCACAACATGTAAAACATCACCCCAAAATACGTCAAATGATTTGCAATTGAAATATGTGAAGTGTAAAAGAGCCTGAGCCATATGAAGGTCGGTTGGGGGTACCTGTGTGGATGAGAACATGTCTGCGCAGGTGGTAGGAGCTCCTAAAGGAGGCGTTGCAGTGCTCACAGATGTGGGGCTTGGTGCCTGGTGACAGACTGCCCCCATCGGCATCCAGCAGCATTGATTGCTGAAGTATGAAGGAGAAAGAGGACAGGGTCAGTTTCATTCATCCTGTCTCCAAGGTGAACATTTGGAAACAATTATTAGAGTTATATATTAAAGACAATTTTTTTTTAATTATATATATTTTTACGCTCTATTTGGGGGATCAAAACGTAGTTTTTATAATTCCCCTGTTCAGTAAATCAAGAATATTTGTGATTATCTAGTGTTAAAAGGGTTTGCGTGTGGATAAAGTGGGCCTAGGAACCTTTGCTTCTCCTCGTTTCCGTCTGGGCTTCCCCTCCGATCCGTCCCCATTTGACCTTCGACCTCTCCTCCCTGTGGACTGCTTTCCTGGTCGACTCGGCAGCTGTGAAGATGACAATGGGAGAGAAGCAAAAGGAAATCACTTGAGTTTTCAAAACACCCCAACATGCTCTTGCTCCCGTACCCTGTGGAAGCTCAGAGAGCTAGAAAGAAACCAGGAGGTAATGTAATAAACCTCTAAATGTATGGCCTACATCATCTTTCACAAATTTTTGGGTGAAATCTTCCGTTTACCTGCAATCTTAAGCAAAACGGGTGGAGCCTTTATTTATTTTTTGACTTCATTATTCAATACACGCGTCAGTCTGAAAAGCCCTCTTCAAACAAAGGATTTGCATTAATTTCATAAGAGGCGGTTGGGAGATCTGCTAATCTTCAACACAGCCACGGCCCCCACCTCTTCTGTTTTATATGCTCCCTTCTGCCATTTTTACTTCAATTAAAACTTTATTACAGAAAAATGGCAGATTCACAACAGCATTTGTAAAGAGAATCAGGGTGCACGTAAACTGCGTGTGCGAGACCGAGTCTAAAGGAGCTCACAAAACAGTGTATTAGATTAGGGGAAAGCTTAGCCAAAACAAACCTAGACTCATTTCCTCTACTCAATGAGCAGAGCACAGTGGTCTCAAAATGGCTGAACACTCAGATGTATGTCATTATCCTCAGAACAAGGAGGACCATTTGAGGCCCCAAAAAAAATACACATAGCTGTAGGAATTCCTAAAGGAATCCCCCCCTCCCAAAAAAAACCCTGCATATGCAGTTTAATGTAGCTATAGGTTTCTGCATGACAAGCTGTGAAAGATTCAGTCTTTGTAACAGTTCCTGATACAAGGAATTATGCAAATATGAAGTTGTGTTTGCATTCACCTTTAATATAAAATAAAAAAAGATGTATATATAAAATGTTTGTTACTAGCATGCCAGGGGGCCTGATACTTGTGCATGTGCACAGAAGACAATTGAAATGCAACCACAAACAAGACAGCTGTGTCCTTTTCGATACGTTTCCATTCATGCCGACAGACCAGATGACGACATCATCCTGGGACAGAGTGATTTATATATATTGTATTGGAAGCCTCCTGTAGATTTATGCCAGCATTACCAGCCCTACTCAAGCCCCGCCTCCACACCCCTCCTTTCTCTCAGCACATTCTCCATCCTTCTAGCAGGACAACCAGCACCCAAAAGCAATGTAGCAGTCTTCCATAGCTATGCCCAGCTGTCATCCTTAATGTGACTTAATGCACTTAAATCTAAAGATTGGCCTGTGCGGACAAAATCATATTAATTAATTAATTAATAATAACACACAAAAATGTAAGTTCACGAATGAAATGAGGTGCAAATGTAGAATGTCGTAAACGATCACACAGCTCAGCATGGCAGCGGGTCTTACATTGCTCATACTGAGGTCGTGGACCAGCAGACTTTGGTGGCTGCCCAACGACACCTCCATCAGATCGCTGCTCTTGCCAGAGCTTCCGGGGTACAGTGGCAGCCTGTAGTCGTGCTCAGACAGCTTCTCCTGCTTGATCCCCATGGAATGGATGTAGTCCCCGGTACTCCCACACCCCATGGGGCCTCCCATGACACCCATCCCGCAGTCAGGAGAATCCCGCTCCTTCTTCAGGATCATCTCCTGAGGTGGCATGTCCTGCATGATCGAATGGGAGGCCAGCCGGGTGAAGCTGGTCACGGGGGGCAGGTGGCTGAACATGATCATGCCAGGGGCGTAGTTGGAGTCCATGCCCCCGTTGGAGCGCAGGAAGTCATTGCCTAGTTTGTCTTGTATGATGCTCATGATGGTGTTGGGCAGGTGGGCAGACTACACGGAGCACACCTGAGACACCCTACAGAGAAGCAGAGAGGTTGTGTTGGACAACAGCAAAACACACACACACAGCCAAACTGCCTGCATTACTTTTACACGGCTAAACAGAGTCAGATACACTTTTTATGAGTCTTGCACTCTCGGTCTTGCAGTCTCAGATATCCAAATCAAGTCTTTACAAGGACTACAAATGTGTGGGTCAACGATATATTTTCAATTAATGACTAACAATATTGCCTCTTTACAAGAAAGGTACGAACAGAACATTCTGCCAATCGCTCAATCGGAGCTAAATTTAGCAGTGAAACCTTGACACCAGACATCGCCATAAGCAGAGAGGATTGAACTTGCATGTTAATCTGTTTGATGGGCCTACTTGGCCCAGTCATCCAATTTGCATGGAATTATCTGTGAACGAGAGCCTTGACACCAGGAAGCCGGATTCCAACATTCTGTTACATACACATTAAAGTACATGCATCTATTCATCAAAAGTATATATACAATAATTACCAGAGATGTGAGATTAAGACTTGATGACAATAACACAACTCTGTCTAAAAAGGTAAAATAAACATCAAATGACTTAATTAATAGTCTGTTGGTCATTTATTCTGTTCATGTTGTGGAGTAAACAATAGAAAACTGGCTACAGGCCACAGTGGATGCATCTGAGAGGATCAGGTTATCCTCTCATGACCTTAACTATGAGGAAAAGGCAAACAGCAATGGCAGCAATCCATTTATATATCCTAGACTAGAGTCGGTCTAAAATTGATGCATTAAGAGAGATTCGGATACAAAGGTTTCACTGGAAGTAAAACAAGGTCAAAATGAGAAATTAACATGATAATTGATCAGACATTTAGATGGATGATTACTAAAAGTATTAGTTATTTTTTTACTTTAAAGGATTCAGGAATGTTTTGTTGAGTATTTAGCAAAAAAATATCCCTAGATGAAAAAAGAAAATGTATTGCATGACCCAAGACAACTTCATTGTCTGCAATGCAGACAACCATTTGCTCATGGCACGTAGCTAGTTAGCTAAGCTGGCTAGCTAACTTGTTAGCTCGTACAGGACGAATTGTTTTCTGGCTGGGAATTGCGTTGCTTTTAATCTGAGAACTCTACCGTACAGACACAAATAAACTTTTCCAGTGAAAGATACACGAGTTAACGGAGCACTGCAGACAAAAGCTGCGATTTTGGCATCCATCGTGTGTTATACACACTCAATCCAAAAATACTTAAGAGCTCTGGAAAGCTACCAAGCAATTAGCCATTTGGCTAACCAGTCTGCCGGGGCCCTTTGTGATGCTGGATCATGCAATTATTAATACGGCCATTGCCATAACACCATATACTAAATAAAGTGGTCTGCAAGTATCTATTTAGGAACTTTAAATTCTAACCGCATGCGGAGATATAGATTTCCCGTCTGGTATCCTTAAATCGGTTCCATGTTAGGTAATTACAAATAATACCGTTTTTATTGGAGTCCTTGTGATGAGTTGGCTTGTGCGCGCAAGCGTTCTAAGACAAAACTGTCGGCAACATTCGATAGCCTAGATGTAACACTATAAATAACACAGAAATAATCGCCAGATCACTTCAATCCGTAGCTGGCGAATGTTAAAATAAATACTGCCTGGAATGTCTACCTAACGAATAGGCAATTGTGGCGAGAAAAGACGGATGGTGCGACTCAAGCAGCAACGTTAACCCCCATAACAAATGGCCCATGCAACTCGAGCGAACAATTGATGCTCAGCTCCAATGCTACAGCTGGCGAATGCTAGCTAACTAATGTTAATGCGTTGGGCTTTGTTGTCTGTCCCGTACGCATGCTTGAGGACTCCGCGTTGAAATGCACCCAAAATATACATCTTTTAAGTTATCTTACCAGTGCATGACCCCAGCTTTCTATTTCGACTTGTTTTAATTCACCTTCGGTCGTCCGTTTCAATTTTAGAGCCCAAACATTGTTCTCCTGCAGCTGCTGTATTCTTCCATCTTGTCTCAGCGCGGGGAATTCTGGGTTTAGCTAACGGACGGGTCCTGAGAAGAGTCACAGACGGTTGCTTTGATCTGGGACAGGGGAGCAATGGCCGAGAATAAACCGCAGTGCGGGAAGATTTCCTCAGCTAGGATTTTCATTCTCTTTAGTTGTCTATAGAAACAAACACAGAAAACTGAGGTTCTTTATGTGGAATAGATCAAATTAATCTGTCATCGTATGTCTTTGTTCGTATTTGTCTAATAAAAAAAAAGGAAAGAGACATATTTTAAAAAGAAAGTCAAGAAAAAAAACTTTGGCTGAAATAGTAAACTGCTTGGTTTGGTCATTTTAGTTTTTTTGTTTGTAATGTATTTTATATTATTAACATGCTCATGACGTGTACATGTGGAAACATGTATTGTCTGTGGCAGTGTTGTGTGTGTATATAATAGGAACATCTATTTTATCTGTACCACCCCAGATTAATCAACTTGTCGAGGTAAAACCTCGCAGACTTTGCTCGTTTCTCATTGTGGTCATGTCTGAGAGGGTGTCTCTGGATCCCAATTACTGAAGAAATAGGACACGTCTTGTCTTAAAAACGTAAGATGATCGAGCTCTGGTTTTCAGTGCTGCTGGATATTGTGACACATTTAGATCAAATGAAATCAGTCCCTGAAATAGCTTCACACTAATTAGTCACTGGTCTGATCTCAAGTAAAGAAAGCAACCAAGAAAGCAAAAAAATATATAGGTCTAACAAACATTAAACTAGAAAATGTAAAAATGTAAATTAGTAAGTAAATGTAAAACTGTAATTATGCATAGGCCTGTATATATATATTTTTTACCACACACCATTAAATCTCATTTTATTCTGACTTTCTCCACACTGCTAAATTGTATAATTGAAATGGAGATGGTATAGAAAGAATGCAGACAGTTTCAGTGGACTGGGTTTACATCCCCCTTCGTACGAATCTTTGAATTCACTCCCCTCTTGAGAGTGCTCAAAATTTGTATTAGCATTCAAGTAATCAGATTCAGCAGCGTGACCATCCTAGCCTGGGGTGTATCTGCACTCCTGCAGAGCTCTACGGGATAGTACAAGATCAGAGTGGGACAGTGTTCACTTATGGGCAAGCATTGAAGGTTCACCTCTGTTTGAACTGAGTTCATCTGCTCATTGCTTGAAGATATCTAGGAACCAGAGATTATTCCGAAGACTTGGTTACCGTAAAAGATCATTTTGTATTTCGTTTTACAAAACACACAATTGCTCACAAAGTTGTAGGTTGTCTCACTTCAGTGGTGTTTTTGTTCATCTTTCCATCTGTCTATAAGTAGCTGGAGCCTAGATGGGACATTTAGGCGTCATGACTGTGCTCCAGGTAAATCTATCTGCTCTCTGTGCAGAAGTGACCCAGGGAAAAGCTTGCCTGTATCTGCACCAGTTCTTGACTATCAAGGGTGAATAAGGCCGTTGGAGAAACAGGAAAAACAATCTCACATCATTACCATTTCTAGTATCTAAGGCAACTCGCCAGGTTCCGTGACTGCTCATATGATGGTTATCAATTGTCTTTCCTCATCAATAATTCACAATGCATTGCATTATACTCTGTCTCTCCCTCTGTCTGTTCTCCCCCCAAATCCAGAATGAGGATACAAAACAACGAATGTCTGTATGTGATCTGAATTATTACATGATTGTCTGTCATTGAAAGCTATATAGCTGTGATTGACAGCCAAGACATGCAGTAGATTGGGGACATATGCAGAATTGGGGAAATATCCTGTAAGTAACTGTGCATATTTGAATGAAAGGATCCTTTATTCTGAATGAACATTGTACAACACAGTGTTTGTCTCAGTGATCTGTACAAAACTGAAAACATGCCTTGACAAAAAAAGGTTAAAATAGACTAAGTACACAAGCTGCTATCAACATTTAAAATGTATTATTTTCAATGTTCAGATTTTTCTTAATAAACACCATTGATGTTCAGTAGAGGCAAATCAAATAAAAATGTATAGCCCTTTTTACAAGCAATGTCACAGAGGGCTTCACATACGCCCATAGAACTGCCATAGGTACGTCATTGACATATCCCATTTCCCACCAAATTCACGCATTTTGTTTCACTTGATTTGGTGTGGAAGTTGTATAGTCTCTCTGCCAGCAGACTAAGAAGCTTGGATGGAAGCCCAGTGATCTGGCTCCTGTTTTCAGACAGTTTTCTATTCTGACTGAAATAAAATAGTCTAATCTCTCTCATGTTCATGACCCTTGGTCATTATTCCTGTTGGATGATGCTATGCCTGGGGTGCTATAGATCTTCCCATCCTCAAAGTGTGGGTCTCGCGGAAATTAGAAGTCGACCAGTGTGTCTGTAGGCGGAGATATTGAGAAGCAATATCACATTTGATCACCTCATACATATTCATGTTTATTACTGTATTCTGCAGTAACTCCGTTTTGGTGAGAAAATTTTGAAAGCAACTGGATTTCTATCAAAATGTGTTTATGATTGCAAAATTGTGGAATGAAAGTGTGTTATCTCACTACTATAATTAATTTACAAACTCAGACACACTGGGGAGGCCCAGCAACATTATCCCATTACATCCCCTTCTAATAGATTACTTTAATATAAACATATTTACTATCCGACTATTATAATACATTCATACAATCGTTTTCATGGAAGAAGGCAGAGAGAATTACCAGTCTCTCAGCAGTTTAAATAAAGTTAAACCAATTATGTTTAGAATGACACTCAAAACCATAAAATGATAAAGCATAACAGATATTTCATATGATTAGCTCAGATTTGCATATTTATTTAATATAAATCTGGAATTAATAAACAAACAGAAAATATACCAACAACTAAAAACTCCTCTCTGGTGAAACCATCCTCATTTCATTCAAACACATCTATTTACGGTCAAATAGATTACTGGGCTCCCTCGCCCCCTGATGTGACTGATAGCAATGATCATGCTACAGAGCATGAATGTGTGGCTCCTGCTTCGGGGAAAGTAGATGAGTCATCCCATCGCAACAAGCCTAACCTACGACAAGGGCTACTGCTGCAGAATGTTGGTGTCCTTTTGGAGTTCAATCACTGCAATTAAAACCAAAGGGTAAATGTAACATGTAATGCAATTTTTCGCCATGTTACAATTTAGGATCCAACTAGCCTACTACCAAGACACAGCTGGTGCAAAATAGCCCATGCTATGGTAGCAGCCAGATAGCAGGAGGACACATGTGAGGAATTACACATTCGTATGTGGCTCAGACCAACAACAAAAAAACAACAACAACAAAAAAAACAACAACAAATACGTTGATCTAATTTAAGACAAGTCCAGGCTCAGCATACATTAGCGATGTGCTGAAGCCTGGCACTGGAAATGTTCTTCGCTGCGATACCATAATACATTCCTTTGTGCAACCTGATTAGAAGAGTGCCAAGGTCGAACCCTCCCCTTAAAACGCCCTCAGGGACTATACCGAGAACATAAGGGCCTGGGTAGTCTTTTGGATCAATAGCAAGCTCCATGGAAATTTAGAGGAGAGATACTACATTTAAATAATTTTCGATGTCACTGAAATGGACCAGAAGCTGTAAAAAAAACAACAACAGTGTAATCGTCTTTTAATGTTTTATAATTTACATCAGTCAAAGGTGCGTGTGAAAAGCAGTTTGTAAGAATCTGATGCACATACGTTTCTTCTCCAGTAGATGGCATTGTATGTCTTGAGAGTTGTTCACAGGGTCAAAGCATTCAGTCATTAATTAGGAACTGGAAAGTCTCTTTAACCTAATCAACAGTGGGCCATGACTCTCTACTTTGTTTCCCTAACTGTCCCATTTAAGGAAGCAACACACAACAATAATTAATCAGATCATGTGTTAAAATGAAAGGACACGGATAATTACACCCTCTTAATATTGTTTTAAATTTAAATGTAGTTATCTTGCTTCCTAATACAATTAGTGTCCTCCATAGCACCTCCACCCCACCCACCCACACACGCACACCAAATCCACAAAGAAAGCACACCACCCTCTGTCATCTTCGACAGCCCACAAGACCATAACAACTGTACTCCACATATTCCTAACCCTCCCTCTCCCTCCCCTCTCTCTCAGTCGGTATACTGGCGCGAGGATGTATTTTAGTGCGCCCATAGTCTGAGCGGAGCGCGCAGCTTCCACACCACTTTACCCTGGATGTGAAGACAATGGAGGGTCGCTAAGCATTTCCCTAAGCTTATTATTTTAAAGCTTTAAGAAAGCCAAGAACCGTTTTGGACAACAGAAAGTAAAACGGGATTCTTTTGACCGTGTACCCACATCATTGCGCACAGGGTGATCGGCCATGGTGACTTTTACGCACTGCAGATAACAAGTCTTTGGGACACAAAAGAAACAAAGCGATGTATCAAATGGACGAGTGACTTTCCCTTCATTTCGTGGAAACTACCGAGAAGTCATGGCTGCATTAAGAAGAAAATTTGGAGAGGACTATCAGGTTGTAAATACCAACCGGGGAACCACGTTTTCAGCGCCAGTCAAAAAGAAACGCCAGCGGTTTGTTGAGAAGAATGGTCGCTGCAACGTCCAGCACGGGAACCTCGGCGGGGAGACCAGCAGATACATCTCCGATCTGTTTACCACTTTGGTAGACCTAAAGTGGCGATGGAACTTGCTGATCTTCGTTCTTACTTACACCATTGCCTGGCTGGTCATGGCATCTATGTGGTGGATCATAGCCTACATAAGAGGAGACATCAATCATGGCCACGACTCGACTTATACCCCTTGCGTAGCCAACGTTTACAACTTCCCCTCCGCTTTCCTCTTCTTTATCGAGACAGAAGCAACCATCGGCTATGGCTACCGCTACATCACGGAGAAGTGTCCGGAGGGAATCATCCTATTCTTGTTCCAATCGCTCCTGGGTTCCATCGTAGACGCGTTCCTCATCGGCTGTATGTTCATTAAAATGTCCCAACCCAAGAAGCGCGCCGAGACACTTATGTTCAGCCAGGACGCAGTAATCTCAAACCGAGACGGCAAACTGTGCCTCATGTTCCGCGTGGGAAACCTGAGAAACAGCCATATGGTGTCTGCACAGATCAGGTGCAAACTCATAAAGGTAAGGCAAACAAGCTCCAGCTGCGCTCTGCTCCACCGAGGTATTCACTGCCCATAAACCAACCCCTCCGTCCGCAAGGAGTCCAGGATAATTTAACTCTCCACAACAACACACCAAGATGCTGTGTCCAAGCTACCAAAATAACATTAACATTTGGAAAGGAAAGTTATCTTGCCTATTAATAAGTTAATGTATTTACTGAGAATTGGCCGTGATCTCTTTGTACATTTTAATTTTGTAGAAGTGCATTGCTGAGGATGGGAAAACGCTGTAATACAAACCTGTAAGACTCCTTTCTGAACTGAGGTTAGACAGAATGACAACTAACAAATAGGCAGAGTGGAAACCTCTGCACTGGTTTCACTATACAGGTTAAACCTCACAAAGGGATGAACATCATGTTCAAGACTGGAATTAATCCAAGATTAATTGTGAGCGGGTCCCATCCACAGTATGCATCTTGTCAGACAAAAAAGGATTAATAGAGCATTACAATAATCAGTTAGTAGTGAGATTGACTTGTGTCTGAGCAACAGACAGGTATAACAGAGGTCTGATAAGCCAGGCAGGCAGGGTAACCAGGTGCCCGTCTAGACCAGTGCTGTATCTAGCATTGGTCACCTCTCAGTTAGGGACAGTTAGAGGTCCACTCAGTTTAATGGTTGGTGAAGGCCAGGTATCAGTGAGCTGTCATGACAGGGACATTGGCTTTGAGGCTGTGGTTTGAAAGTGAACAAGAAACATGAGGTATCCGCCATGCATGCACCCCCTCCTGCTCTGTCAGAAGAGTTCCTGGTGCTCAAGGACACACGGTGACATGTAAAGAATCCAGTTATCCAGCAAAGAACGCTTAAAATATTCTTTTTGTTGCGCAAGCTTCTAAAAGGAAGCATGCGATTGAATTTTACTTCATTCAGTTATTGTTCATTTCTCCATGCGACTTTTTTCTTTAATTTATTTGATCTTAAAAATGTAGAATGACGAACAAAACTATATCTAAATGCCACAACACATTGGAAATCCAACAAGGAAAATCTTTGCAAATGAATAATTACATATCCCAGACAAGCGCAAAGCCGTCCTAATATCACTGATTTAATGAAGGGATATTAAACCAATCAGTCAAGGACTACATTGCCATGAATACTCCCCCTCCCCCCCCCCTCCTAAGGGAATTTTCATATTGTAAAGATCTTTTTACATCTATGGTGGAGCTCCTGATGAATCCCTCTCTGCGTTAACGCACAGGAGGTGATTATGAGTAATCTGAAGGTTTGCCGGTTCGATTCCCGGCCGTGCCAAATGACGTTGTGTCCTTGGGCAAGGCACTTCACCCTACTTGCCTCGGGGAGAATGTCCCTGTACTTACTGTAAGTCGCTCTGGATAAGAGCGTCTGCTAAAAAATGACTAAATGACTAAATGTATGAACCAGTGGAGTTGCTTTCAGCCACATTCACGTCCAGCGTGCAAAATGAGCTGTAAAGAAGACAAACAGCATTAGTCAGGCACTTGGAGCTTGTTTATGTCTGTGTCCCCCTGTGTTTCCACATCAGCACAGCACATTGAGCAGCCCCAAACTCAGGGTAATGACGCATGCATGCAGCGTGCCCGAGAGAGAAGTAGCCAGAGACAAGGCCAGTCTCTCCAGTGTCACGGGCAGACTGCAGAGAGGACACTGCTCCCCAGGCAGCACAGCCACTATTAGTCCCTGGTGGTGCCAGGATAGACGGAACCCCAGCCTCCCAGACACACCCATCCTTGCACCTTCACTTCACACACCCCATTTACTACCAAACCAACATTGTGCATGTTCATATACAGTATATGTATATATCTGTACAAATAATCATATATGTCTGACTCAGGAGGGAGGTTACTGAATTGTAAATGTTACATTTCATAACAGCAAACAGGGAAATACTCGACACTGGTGAATTGACTGACAAACATCCTAATCTTTGCTGTGCAATACTTGTAGAGAAGTGATGGTGGCGCTGTTGAATCACCCCCTTCCTCTACTCGCCACCATTCCCTATATTCTGTATTTTTGACAATATTCATAATTTCCTGTAAATAAACAGGATATATACGTTTTTTTAATGCCAAAGTCTAGTGTATGACTACAATTGCTACTGATTAATTCACTGTGGTTCCTGTCTGTGAGCCACTCTCCTATGGACTCCAGGACTACACACTAATCAAAACCCAGGTCCACACTCCAACCACACATCTACACAGCGAGCCGGGAGTCGCTCTGCAGGCAGCATCCTTTTAAGATGTCGAAAGTGGGCGAGTCATTTCAGTTGGAATTTTGCCTGATGATTTGACAGGAATTGTGAGCTGGATAAACTGAGTGACCAGTGTGGATATGATTACTGACAGGCAGCCTGTTGGTGTTTGGGAGAGTGTTGTGTGTTTGCTGGCATTACATGGTGCTGCTGGAGCGATGTGTCTGATTACTGGGAGACTGCTCCTTCTTGCAGGGCACAGAAACAGACCAATCAGAACTGTCAAACGGTGTCACGCCAAACTCCGCTTCGCAAAGCCAAGCTGGCCCCGCTCCCTGTCTCATGGAACAGCTCAGGCACAGAAATGAGACCAGCCCAGAGTGGAAACAGCCCAGCTGAGACACAAAGACACAAAGATGGAGAGAAAGAGGGAGAGAGAGAGAGAGAGAGAGAGAGAGAGAGAGAGAAAAAGAGAGAGAGAAAAAGAGAGAGAGAAAAAGAGAGAGAGAAAGAGAGAGAGACAGAACAAAGAGTGGAAGCAGGGGGGAGGGGGAATCTAAGGGTTCTTTACCGGGTGTTCTCGAGACTGTCTGAGCAGCAGAGTTAGGGGCACCTGGACTTATGGATTTTCCTTTTCTAACAGAACAGAGACAACGTATACAGTGAGGGCAGAATGCTAAAAGATGGCCCTGCAGGGATTGAACTCCAAGATGTCTGATATGCTAATGTTATCACAACATGGGTGCTTTCTCTGGACTGCAGTAAAACTATATAGTACAGTATTTAGAGTAAAGTACCCACTTGATGTGTGTGTACACACACACACACACATACACATGCCCATTCCCTCAGCACCTTCCAGTAAACAAAGCCATTTCCATGCAACATTCTTTTCCATTCCAGTTGAGGTGGTCAAGCGTGAAAAGGGAGAGCTGTAAGTGTGAGAGTGTTATTTTGATTTCATGTCGCTGCTATACAACGGCGTGTGCATGGCCGATGAAGAATGAATGTTTCAGAATATGGATGGACATGGGTGAGAGAATTTCACCCAAATGCCCTAGGGACGACGAACAACGAAGGGATTCATCGCACGCTTTTATATTGCTCATATGGTTGCAACATTTGCCAGTTAAAGGAATGGAGGAATGTCAGACTGGGTTCTTTGGTGCGCCAATGTAATCCCCTCAGCCTCAACTTTCCACTGTGGTGCGGCCTGACAATATTAAGCCCGTTCCTGCTATGGCTGTCCACACAGGAGCCTTCACTAACCACCCCTGTCTGAGCCAATGAGCATCACGCCGCAAATTCAACCCAGTTGGAGAGAAAGAGAGAACCTTAGCTGAGTGTAAAATTACAAAATAGCCCAATTTACATTTCAAAGTAGATCCTATTATTTCCCAGGAATACTAATTTCAGTACGACCGGAAGCTGAGCTAAGACCTCTTCTACCACCTTTTAAACAAACCCTCACCTGGGCCTCTCCCTGTTTGCTGGTCGCTTGCCATCTGGGCCCTGATCGATGAGGGCTCAGAGGGGGAAGAGACACGGAGCTGTGAAGATATGGAGGATCAAGGCTCTTAAGGGTCAATCAATATTGTTCAGCACCTCTGTGGTGGTTAAAAGGCTTTAGAGCATGCAGACCATGCATTGTATCAGTATTTTAGACACATTTTGCATTTAGATGTGCTCGCCACGAAAATCAAGGCCTGACTGTCTGATTCATCCCATCTGGGGAAAGCTTGTTTGTTAGGTGCGGCAGAGAACTTTATATTCGTTTGTTTGAACATGGCTGGAGAATTAAAGAGATGGGTTATGCACCAACAGAGCTATCTCACAATCTTCTACTCTGAGAGTGGAGGGCCAGAGGCGCATGTAAGAAGATTTGCGTGTCAGTGTTCACATAGTCATCCATCGTTTTAATCTTAACCGACAGAGGCAGGCAGTAAAAAGTTAAATGGCTCAAAGCCGTGGTGAAATAACACACACGGAACAACAATGACAAACAAATGTGTTGCCTTCACTGGCCTGAAAAACACTTGACAATGCAAAGGAACACAAACTCCCTTTCTAAAACAAACACAACTTGGGCACAGGGCAATGTACATGGAGGTCAGGCCTAACCCAGAGGAGTCGTAGATCTGCTGTGAGGAGTGCAGGAATCTATCATGTTTCAGTGACGGGGCAGAAGATAATGTGTGTTTTGAGAGGGAGATGGGTTTGCAAGAATAATGTATCTGAGTGTGTTTGGGTATTCTATCAAGGGCCCTCACAGAGGTTCCTAGCATGCAGGTAGGAGGCAGCAAGAGAGGATCTCGAAATAGCATCAGGCTACGGAAAGGAGAGAAGTTAGGAGAGGGAGGAGAGGATGGAAGAGGAGAGCGAGGAGAGAGAGGAGAGAGAGGATAGAATAGGAGATGAGGAGAGAAGAGGAGAGAGAGGAGAGAAGAGAAGAGAGGATGGAGAGGAGAGAGAGGATATAGTAGGAGAGAGAGGAGAGAAGAGGAGAGAGAGGAGAGGATGGAAGAGGAGAGAGAGGAGAGGATAGAATAGGAGATAGAGGAGAGAAGAGGAGAGGATGGAAGAGGAGAGAGAGGATAGAATAGGAGAGAGAGGAGAGAAGAGGAGAGAGAGGAGAGGATGGAAGAGGAGAGAGAGGAGAGGATAGAATAGGAGAGAATGAAAGTGGAGAACAAGAAGAGGAGAGGTGGGATGGTTTGACAATGTGGGGGTGCGGTGTACAGAAATGGCATGCGTGTTGGAGGTAGAATAAGAGAGGAAGTGAGTGTGTGGGTGGGGGTTGTGGTTGACACAGCATCCTAATTATTTTGAAGGTAGAGCTAAAGAATTGAACACATCTGAGATAAAAGTCGGGAAACTACTATCAACTAATTTTGAAGGACGTTTTGGAGACAGAATGAAAAAGAAATGACTTCAAACTTTCTTTTCAAAGAGTTTAGAACAAGAACACCCCTTACCTTGAAACTACCATAATTGGAAATGAAGAGGAAGTTGAGCAAATGAATCCTTAGCAGAGAGAAAGACAGAGAGAGAGAAAGAGAGAGTTAGGGTGCCTGTAATAAAGATGAAGGTAGGGGGTGGGGTTGGAGGTGTGTGTGTGGAGGTTGGGGTTGCGGCCTAGATGGGTTGACATGGCTTGGCATGAAACGAGCAGTGGTATAAACTACAACGGCTTCACCGATGTTACGGCTTTGCTCCACATCTCTGTTCATGTGTGTGGTGTGTGCGTGCATGGATCTGCTTGGCAACTTAAACTTGCTGGTGTTCTTTGGCAATGACACTGTGTTCTTGTGCATGTCTTAGTACGTTGGCTTTTGTTCATAAGAGCAATTATGCCTACATGTGTTCAGTTTGTGTGTGTATGACTGTCTCTATCCACTCCTGGAGAGTGTGTTTGCCTCGGTGTAGATCAGACAGCAGAGACCATAGCATTGTGCCCTGTCTTCATCTGGGTAATTAAATACTTCTGCACCAGTTAACATTACGTGGGCAGGGCCTGTCTAAACATGGCTGGTCTGTCCACCCCCCCCCCCCCCCCCCCCACCCCCCCGCAAGCTCCCAGTGAATCAATGTGAAGAGCCAAGCCTGCGACCTCCGCGTTCATCGGAGCCATGAATATTTCAAGGAGGAGATGCCCCCTGGTGATGCCCTCTATGTGTGTGTTTTTGAGTCTGTGTGTGTGTGCTGTGTGTGTATAAGTGTGTGAGTTCTCATCTTCCAAATGAGCACAGTAAGCTTGTGGCGTGTGGCTGCTCAGGTTAAAGACAAGGGACACGCAGCACGTGTGATGAATGAGCTGGTGTGGAGATGAGAGTACAGTAGAGAGGAGGAGGCTCTCTGTAAATAACGAACAGGAAACGATTAGACGAGCCGAGAGTCTCCAGAGCAGCCAGGGCCTGGGGCTGTTTTGCTTCACTCTTCATAATCTCACCACCTGTGTTACACTGAGAGAAAAATGCATTTATTCATTTTATTCCATTCTACTTCCCTGACCTCCCGCCCCCCCCTTCCCGTGTCGCCTCTTACAGTCACGCCAGACCCCTGAGGGGGAGTTTCTACCACTGGACCAGTGTGAACTTGACGTGGGCTTCGGGACAGGGGCTGACCAGCTCTTCCTGGTGTCCCCTCTGACCATCTGTCACGAGATCACCCCCAAGAGCCCCTTCTTTGAGCTGTCTCAGCGCTCCCTCATGAACGAGCAGTTTGAGATCGTTGTCATCTTGGAAGGCATCGTGGAGACCACAGGTAAGACCTCTCCGTGCTCCAAGACCCCTCAACTCCCTCCACTTCTCTCTTCTCCTCTCTCTTCTTTTCTTCCATGTACCTTGGCTCCAGGAAGATGCCTCCTTGAATTTGTCTGTACAAACAGTAAGGTAACAGCCCTCTAAAACTCCTGACTGCTCTTAGGAAACAGGCAGTGCTGGAGTTAGGCCAGGAAGAACACAACCAAATGGCTCCCCTGATTGCATTATGGGGGATATTTTGTTACAGCCCGATCGTTTTTATCCCTGCTTCATGCATAATAAAAGCCTGTGGTCATAGACGCGTGTGTCACTTTGATGCATGAGCTGGAGGTTCAGTCAGTATACGCTCTACTCCATTTTTCAAACAGCACAATTCTGGAGTCATATTGAAACAGAGACCTGGTATACGCAGCCGTAAAGTACAAGCAGACGTGTGCATGCCCTCGGCAGAATTAGGACTCCACTCTGCATAAAGCATTGGAATTCTCCCCTACAAGTTCAACATACAAGTACAACAAAAGAAACCAAATCTTTCCCTGTAAGGCATCTTTGCATTTTCTTCTCGTCGCAGGCATTCTCTCTTCTTGTTTCCTTTCCCTTTCATCTGAGCTGTCTTTCCTATCTCCCTCCCTTCCTCTCTTTTGTCATTGTTGCGGGCAGACCCGTGGAGCTGAATAGGCTTAGAACAGAGGAGGGGAGTCATGGCCAGCCAGGCATACAGCCAAGCAGGCAGCACGCTCTGTGCTCTGTTGATAATGTCATTAACACTGGCAGCGGCTTGTTATGGTGTGGATGTAAGGCAGGAGGGGAGGAGGACGGGTGATGAGATGCAGCTCTGCCCTCTGCAGGTGTCCTCAACAACCCCCCCCCCCCACCACCACCACCCCCTCCACCTCCCCCTCCACCACCCCCTCCACCTCCCCCTCCCCCTCCACCACCCCCTCCACCTCCCCCTCCACCTCCCACATCTTAGATATATGTCCCTTGAGAGGTTTGCCTTCCATAGTGTCCAAGACATAAACCTGTCCAGGTTATCATGGATCTCCCCCGCTTGATAAACAGCTATCAGTCTCCTGGCGTCCTTGCAGCACATGCCAGTGTTCTGCTGCACAGACATAAGAGCTTCATATCGCTGTTCTTGGCTCATGCTGGCACAGCCATCCACATACTGATGAGCAACTCGGTGCGTGTTTGTGTCGATGTGTATTTGCATTAATGTGCAATCTGTCATTCAGTTAGTCAGGAATTTTGTTCATGACTGTGTGCGTATATGTTTGTCTGAGAAATGAGAATCCAAAGCTGGATTTTTCAGTCAAGCTGAAAGGGCATATCATTATGGAAATGCGAGTGAAAGGAATCCAAGTGGTGCCAGTTCTGACTGGCGCCAATACTTTACACAAAGCCCTTTTCCCCAGGGACATCCGACAGCCGCTTGTTTTTTTCCGGAAGCTCTCACATCAATGCAAGACCCACGAAACTGAAGGTGCTGTTGGCGCCAGACACCGTGACACCTGAAGGGACACCGGAGAGAAGAACCAGACTCCCTCCGAGCCGTATCACAGCCACCTACGGGTGTGGCAGGAGAAGGCTTTCCCCAAGCGTGTCATGGTCCAAGACTAAGCCTGGCAGTGGGCAGCATTGGACTGTAAAGCACAGCAATATGCAAGCATCGATATGGCCTGGTGAACTCTACCTATTGACAAGCTGCAGGGTTTTTTTCTCCAGATTTTTCACCTCAGACAAAGGCTCCAGGCCTGGGGTTGGCCGGGGTTGTGATGTCCCTGTCAGTGGTCTGTCACAGAGCGAGAGTTGAGGCCCTGTTTAACACAAACAGGACAGGGCCCTTGACAGAGCCGCTGGGTCGGAAAGCGGCTGTGCTGTCGAGCACTCTCATAAGTGCTTATTGATCTCCAAGGGTCTACCGATACAGAGGGAAATAATCGAAGGTGAAACTGTGTTCAAAGACAGAACTTTGGGATTGTCACTTTGCCATGTTCAGCTTTGAACACAGATCCGAGCATGAACTCGTGAGACACAAAAGTGACGATAAATCATTAGCACCACTGATGGAGGTGCCATTTCAACACGACTGTTGCACTGACGTAGACTTGGGAATGGTGTTCGGAGACGGCTAATCGGCCCAAGGAGAAACCAACAACAGCTAATGATCTGTGTTCACAGAACAAATCTGATCTAATTGATTGAGTTTCGATTTGACCCTGTGTTTATTAGGGTTAGGGTTAGGTTTAACCCAAGTAAGTCAGATTGGTGGGGCGCCCCGGTGAAGACCACACAGGGTCTTCACCGGGTCATCACGTGTCATCACAGGAGTCCAGTGCTGTCGTGCTTCTGCTCCTTTAGAAAGACCTAACCAGTGCACAGTCATACAAAACAACCCCTCCCCTCTCCCTGTTTATCTCAGGGACAGTTGCAGCAAAAGCCATTAAGAAAGGCCAATCGATGTGTGGCCATGCCATGGCTGGTTTTACGAGCCATGTGAGGAATGACAGACATCTCTCCAGTTAGACTTACGACTGGAGCCGTAGTAAAATCAACCTTGCATGGCACCAGGGTAGGTTGCCTGTGCCTGTTCCTATTTATGAAAGAAGTTTCATTCCACAAAGCAAAGACATAGAGAGAAGGAAGAATGGAAGGGGATTAAAAGGACAGGATGAAGAAGGGCTTCAATTTTCTCTCTCTCTTCTCCTCACCTTAATTGTTTCGGAGGTCACTGAACCACAAGAACCACAAGCCAACATCTGCTATTACAGGCAGACAGAATGCATTGTATTGTATTGTAATGCCAGCAACTCCCCCTCCCCCCCCCTCCCCCCCCCCCCCCCTCTCTCTCTCTCTCTCTCTCTCTCTCTCTCTCCCCCTCTCTCTCCCCCTCTCTCTCTCTCTCTCTCTCTCTCTCTTACTCTCTCTCTCTCTCTCTCCCCCCTCTCTCTCTCTCTCTCTCTCCCCCTCTCTCTCAGGGATGACGTGTCAGGCGCGGACCTCCTACACGGAGGACGAGGTCCTGTGGGGCCACCGCTTCCTGCCCGTCATGTCTCTGGAGGAGGGCTTCTTCCGGGTGGACTACTCTCAGTTCCACAACCACTTCGAGGTGCCCACGCCTCCCCACAGCGTCAAGGAGCACGAGGAGAAGACGTCCCTGCCCTCGCCCCTGTCCACCCCCGCCCTGGGCGAGAGCCGCGGCGGCCGGCGCGAGCGCGTCTTCTCGGTGGACTGCATCCACGCGGCGGAGGAGCGGGGGGGCGCGGGGGGGTCGGGGGGCGGACGGCTGCCGAGCAAGCTGCAGAGGATGAGCTCGTCCGGGAAGGAGGACCTGCAGAGGAAGGTGCTGATGCTGAGTTCCCAGCACTCGGAGAAAGCCTGCAGCACGGGAGACCTGCCCCTCAAGCTGCAGCGCCTCAGCTCCTCCCCTGGCCCCGAGGCCGAGACACGGCTGCAGCTCAAGGCCCTGAAGCTGGGCTTCGAACCAGTGACCCAGTCCACTGGAGACCTGCACCAGCTCAGCCCGCCCCCCACCCCCACCCCAGCTCCAGCCCCCACTCCTCAGCCCCCAGCAGGGGGCCGTCCAGAAGACAACCTCCCGGCCAAACTACGTCGGATGAACGCCGATCGCTGAGGTTGTGGTTATAAACCAGACTCTGACCACACCTAGCCAGACCTTTACCACTCTTTGACCACAACCACACACATTTTGAGACAATTGTGTACTTTGAAGATCCTTTACTGAATTCTAACAGACAATCCCATGAAAGAAGATGGATGGCGTGTTTCAGTATTTTTCTTGATTTTGAAAACACAGTCAATACTGGAATTACTGTGCTCTTTGTGTTTAATAGCTGCAGCTGTCATACTGGCTGTTCTCGTTCACACATGCTCAGATTCGTTCATCATATCACCCCCCCTATTTGAGACAGGCATGCATGTTGTACACTCACCAGACAGAATTGTTTGCATGTACACGCTTGATCCATCCGTATGCACTGCACACCTCATCTCTCAGTTAACGAAAAGAAAACGATTAAAGAAATAAAGTATATATTTAAGATGATAATTAACAATACGTCTGATTGTCTTCTTTTTATCTAACAGAAATCAAAAGCCGTCTGCAGTATGAAAGCTGCCTTGAGAACATGAGGCTCTGGAGACACTGAGCGTTCTGCTAGGAGATTTGATGGGAAGTTGAGATGCTAATCTCAACTACAGGGGAAGAAAACACTTTACGCAAGAACAAGTCCATAACTCTTTAAAGCTGCGGTGAGTAAGAGGCAGGGGGATAATGGTCTAGGCGGGTGCCACCGAAAGAAAGAAAGGGAGAGAATGAGAGAGACTGCAGGAGGACAAGTGGTTACAAGAACTGTCTGAGTGGCTGGGTGAAGGATAAGATGATCTTCCCCCCAGAAAAAGGAGGCTAGGGAAGGATAACAAAAGGAACATATTTAATAAAAGAAAAAACTATCATTCAAATGCATGGCAACAGCCTAAAACCAAAGGCAAAGCAGTTCTTTCAGCCAGGATCTCCAGACACCATAGCTCATGGGATAATTGGATAATGATCTTGTTTTCCACACGAAAATAAAGGTCATGAGTTGGGAGAGCACATTCACCTCTGTCCTAATGTTGTATTCCTGTGTACCGCTTGAAGAAGTTGTCGGCCTATAGCGCGAGCAGTAATCTGCGGCCAGGTATCGACAGAGGTTTGGTTGGGATTAGGACACAGAGGGCTCTTAACAGCCCTATAGGAGTGGAGAGATTGTGGTGGAGGGCGAAGATAATGCATCAAACCTTTCTTTTGTCCACTGAGACACAAAAGGAGGTAAATGACGAAGGGAGATTTTCCCTGCTTGACTTGCACGCATGGAGAAACTCCTTCCCCCTGGACTCTGCACACTACCGCCTTCTCATTGAGTCACGCAAACGTGTGTGTGGTTCTGCGTTAGTTTTTTTTAGGGCATTTCTTCTTCAATAGGACAACGATAGTGAAGAGCAACAGGAAATGTAAGGGAGAGAGAGGTGGGAGGAAATGCAGGAAATGGCTTGGGCTGGATTCAAACCCAGACACCTGCTGTAAGGCCTTAGCCTACATTGTACGCACACTTACATTTAGTCATTTAGCAGACGCTCTTATCCAGAGCGACTTACAGTAAGTATAGGGACATTCCCCCGAGGCAAGTAGGGTGAAGTGCCTTGCCCAAGGACACAACATCATTTGCACGGCCGGGAATCAAACCAGTAACCTTCTGATTACTAGCCCGATTCCCTAACTGCTCAGCCATCTGACTCCCTTGATGCCTTATATACCTTAAAGTGTATGTTTCCCACCTCACAACCCCAACTATGCTCACAATACTACTAGATATAAAGAGATGACATCATCCTATCATACCACATTGTTCATTGAACCCATACTTACTATCTGTCCAACAAAACAAGAAATATGAATGTTGAAAAGCAGTGCTCTATAATCTTCTCTTCGGCGATGAGATGTCTCATTTCAGAGAATCACCGTCTTTTAGTTGCTGTCTGGAGTCAAATTCAATCAGAAAGCTGTCATGGCTGTAATGACATCGTGGTCTCTCCATGGGCAGAATGAGCTCCAGCATGAATATTTTAACAGTCTTGGTATGCAGAGCTATGATTAGAGAACAATCACAGAACTGTCCAGAACCTGAGCTCAGCCTAAAGGTGTTTTAAATAGACCTCTCCCTGTTCGCATAAAACAAGCACACAAACAGAAACGCCTGTTTTCACTCTACAGGAGAGGTTTTTATTGATTGATTGATTGATTGATTGAAAATCACACAGAATCTCATATACCTAGAAAGGGTTGTGTGTGTCGATGAGCACAAACACACTCACACAACTTTTCTCTTCATCTAACAAAGTCCACAATAATTGAGGACACATACACACGAAAACCAATAACAAATTATGTCAACATTCTTAAATTCTGTCCCAGACACAGCATACTACGAGCAAACACATGGTTGCTCTGTTAACTGTCATCAAAGTTCCTACCTGTTTGTGTGTGTTTCAAGAAACTCCCAGGATGTCCTCACCCAGTTCAACCCTGCGTCACCAGCCCTGGGGTTAAAGGACCAATCAGTACATGTCTTACTGCTCCACAACCCCTGACCTGGTGCACCACCCTGCCGATCTGCAGTCTGGGCAATCACTCCGCAGTTTGTGCCCTGGAGCCGAATTTCTGATGGGGATTTTTTTTGACAAGCTGCGTAGAAAACAGTGAGCCTCATTTACACACAGGCTTAATGTAAACAAACATTGAGACATCAGAGTAAATGCTAAATTTGACAATGCCCTAAAGGTAGGTACATTTAGGCCGTAAGTAACAGCAGCGCGCTGATAAGGGACTCTAAGATGAATGAGACCAATACCGTAAAGAATGCACTCTGATGAGAAGGGTTTTTGGGACCTTTCGCTATTTCAGTGAGCTGAACAGCAGAGGGAAGAATGTCCAGAGTGGGAAATCAAACCAGCCATGTGGCTGTGGACTCCCCACTTATCACACAGGGGGGTGGAACACACAGTCATCCGTTATCGGGCACTCACACACACACAGGATCATACAGTATTACAGAAAAACGAATGCTGCATGCACAGTGGCTTGGCTGCAGGAACAGACTGAGAGCCGTGTCAGCGAAAAACAGCTGCTGTTCCCATTAGAATTCCTGTGCAGCTCTGCACGTCAGATCCATCAGAGGGCTGCTGGAATCCCAGCAGTGTTGTAGCTACACTCGCTTATCCAGACAGCAGTAATTAGGCACAGTGAAGCAGCTGGATTCGGTGGTGTGAGACGTCCTATTGGCTCGTTAAATGGAGAACAAAAAGAGTCTGGAGCGATGGATGCTGCCTATAACAACCTGCCACAGACTCTCACCGTGTCAGGAGATGACAGTGTGCGGGTGGTCAAACAACATCAACGTTTGAAAGTGTTTCCTTCAGTCGTCCTACAGTACAGATCAGTGTTACTAACACGTGACTGGGAATGCTATGTATTCGGGGCTATCACTTTTGCAGGCGTTCAAACTGACGTGTGATTGATTCTGTCTTTTCGAAATCAGAATCAGAATGGGATTTATTCGCCATAAAAGTTTGCACAGACAAGGAATTTTCTTTGGCAGGAAGGTGCATACAATAAACATATAGGGACCTAAAATTTAAATATGTGGACTATCTATACTAAGGGTACATAAACTAGTACTAAGTGGGATTAGAATAGAATTAAATATACAATAAAATAAAAAATATAAGTTGCCGTAAATTACAATATAAAAATACAAAATTACAAATATTACAAAAAAAAAAAAATGTACAAGATACCATTTTGTAATGCAGTGCAAAAAGCATTGTGTTTTAAGCAGGAAGTCATTAGAGTCAACACGGCACAAACACCCACTGCTCAATGCAGTTTCTGGTCCAGGTTCATTTATATTCATATGTCCATATTTATGACTGTCAGATTTGAAAACCAGGGTCATTTAAATTCTGGATTAAATGGCGGCGCCGCTTTAATCAATTAAGGCCACGACCTCAGCCACATATAAGCACCATAAAAAGACGATTAAATTCAGGGAAAACAAATATGTAGGTGGTGTCAAGTCTGTTTGGTGGATACACGCAAAACAATGACAAATACGGACTCCTTAACCTTCCGTGCTCGTGCATGTCAGCGAGCGCGGTGTGTGGAATATGGCAATCAGAATCTCCTCAGCGTTGCTCATGACTAATCCTGTTCCCTGGCGCACCATGACCGCCGAACAAATCCTCCTGGCTGTGTCGGAGAGATACTAAGAGAAGCACGTCACAAACCTGTAAACATGATGAATGTCCTCGGCCCTGTGAACCTTTTGTCTATTTACTTTTGTTTCTTCTGCTTCATACTGATCTATTTATTTCAGTTTTTATGCTTCTGTCTCCAGCTTTATTGCCTTCTGCCTTCTGCCATGGAGTTACAATGTGCCTGATAAGCACTTCCCACCTGCACACATCGTTTTGTCTGGTGCTAGCACTTCTGTGAAATTATACTTGACAAACACACGAGCACATGCACACACCCGTACACACAACACACACCACAGGAACACACACCCAAGCGCACACAGCCACAAACACATAAAAAGGGGAAACAGAATGAGAGAGAGAGAGAGAGAGACTGTGATTAGCAAGGGAAAGAGCAACCCTTATTTTCCCACCATAAGCAAGCACCCTCATTAAATTGCCACTTGAAGAATCTCCAGACATTGGGACTTGAGAATCCATCCACCTTTACAGCCCGAGCAGGGAGATGAAGGCAGACTGAGAAGCGCGAGATGGCGTGTGAGGAAGGGGGGATATCACACATAAGCCGAGAGTGAGAGGAGAGCAGGAACAGACCCCCATCATC
>NC_090052.1:20994917-21137019 GCF_038355195.1 Osmerus mordax | reverse complement strand
CCAAACTCACAATGGCTGTTGGCCTGCTCTCTTGCCTTCTGTCCTGTGATAAGCCAAACCTGTCTCTGTCTCTCCCATTTCCCGGCCCTCTAAATACTGGGTGCACAGCTAATCTCCAGCACACCGGGTTTGTTTTAGAAGCCTCAATATACTCCAGCACTCTTTCACAAAAAGCAGCGAGAACACTCTATTTGAACATCTGCCTGCCTGCCTGCCTGCCTGCCTGCCTGCCTGCCTGCCTGCCAGCCTGCCTGCCAGCCTGCCTGCCTGCCTGCCTGCCTGCCTGCCTGCCTGCCTGCCTGCCAACTGCCCCGTAAAAAACATCCCTTTGCATTTAGATATTTCACTGAAGTGAATGACACCTCGCATGTCTTCTCTATGGGTGAGGTTGGATTGGACTTAGACTCTTCCAATGACTGGCTTTGTATTGGTAAACAAACACTGGGAGTCTGCAGGGGGGAAATCAGAGTGCTCAGCTGTCTCTGGAGAGCACTATTGATTGGCTGTCTGGTCTACAGGAAATTATTCTGTTTCTCAAACAGCAAAGCTTAGCCCACGTTATTTGCTCTTAATAAATGAGGTATGACACATGGGTCCGGTCTGACCCCGTCTGACCCCGTCTGACCCGGTTAACCCCTCTGTGCTGTGCGGCCAAACAGAAGCATGGAAGCACAGGGTAGAAATTAGACCAGCTTTGGGCCAGCCTGGTAAGGCCTTTCACATGACACAACCAGGGCAGAGATAGATAGAAAAGATCAAACAAGGTCACACCTAACAATGGTGTATATATAAAAAAAACACTTAACAAGTGTCCTAAAAGTTGATTTGAACTCAAAACTAATACCTCACAGTTAACCGCCCATCTTGTTGTGTTTTTCAATCTCTGAGGAGGGAAAGTTTGTGTTTGTGTCACAGCAGATAATGAGAATGATTAAGCTATGTAGGGTGATGTGAAAAAAGTTCTGCACACCCACTCGCCCAAAAGTACCTTTTGATTATTCATTTTTCTCAGTCAGATTTCCATTTGGCAGGAGAGAGCTGAAATACACATCCACCTGCTCAGCACAAAACACTTTTATCATTTATCATTTACTCCACAGCCATATACTGAGAGACAAACTATCTTGGCAATGCAGTACCAGTTTGTTGTTCGAGTGGAACACATTCTCACAGGTCTTAAACGTCTTATTAAGGGAAATTCATGGGAAAACAACGTCCAAAAAGGGTTTCTCAGTTATAATGCGTTGTACAAAAGGATTAGGGAGTCAGGTGGCTGAGCGGTTAGGGAAGCGGGCTAGTAATCTGAAGGTTGCCAGTTAGATTTCCGGCCGTGCCAACTGACGTTGTGTCCTTGGGCAAGGCACTTCACCCTACTTGCCTCGGGGGGAATGTCCCCTTTTTTTTGGTCATTTAGCAGACGCTCTTATCCAGAGTGACTTACAGTAAGTACAGGGACATTCCCCCCGAGGCAAGTAGGGTGAAGTGCCTTGCCCAAGGACACAACGTCATTTGGCATGGCCGGGAATCGAACTGGCAACCTTCAGATTACTAGCCCGACTCCCTAACCGCTCAGCCACCTGACATATTATTAAATATGTTGTTTGCAACAAAAAGTACCCCCCCCAAAAAAGTAGAGTATCTGAACCAATCTGCTTTCAGCAGACAATAAATAGCAGAGATTCTTTCAACACATAAAGCATCTGTTGTTTTACTGCCCTTAATGTGATGGAGAAGTGTATCTACAGAAGGTGAAATATCCACCAAAACCAATTTCCTTTCATTAGCCCTCTCTAACAGAAGGGACAGGTTCAATCACATCCTTTCAGCACAGTGAAACTAAACTAAGACTTTAATAACATCTCACTCCATGCATAAGCCCACACTCAATATTAACTTTAATGTCTAGAAACCAATTATACTGAAGAAACTTTATTTCCTAATTTCTTCATCTGATGTGAATGGAATCTGAAACAGAATAGATATCATGTTGGTTCCACAAAGCCAGACTTTCAATGTGTGATCCTGTTCCACAAAACAAACCGTGGCTGTTACACTAGCCAATCTCTGGGATGAACAACGGATTGATGTTTTTGGCCGTTATAACTAAGACTCACTATCCATTTGTTTACCATAGAAGTTATCTGAAAAGCCTGATGTAAATGTTCATCAAGCTGTGAGCTGAGTGATAGAGGCACCTTGAAGTTGAGAAGCCCTCATCCATCTACTTGACAACACCAAGTGAAGCCATTCAGATATAGACCCCCATCCAGGTCAGTGGGAAGCAGTTTGGGGTCAGTTCTGATCTGGGTCTGGGTCTCACTCCCAGTCAGGACCCCCTGGAGAAGGCCTGCCATCCAAGCACCCATCCCACAGTCCTCAAAGCCTGATGTGGAGCAGGCCAGGCAGTGAGGGCCCACACAGGCAGCCTCTGGGTCATGGGCCTGCCAGTCTCAGACATCTCCAGGGCCATGTCCTAAATCTGCGTCTCATGTTTGAATGACACTTTCTCCCTCATTTCTCTATACAAACTCTCCCCCTCCCTCCCCCCTCCCCCTCCCCCTCCCCCTCCCCCCTCCCCCTCCCCCCTCCCCCCTCCCCCCTCCCCCTCCCCCTCCCCCTCCCACTCTCACTCTCACTCTCTCTCTCTCATAGATATTCTCATCCCATCTCCTAAAGGTGCTTCCAAAGCAGCTAAACAACAAGTTAACAACAACAGCAGACGCATGAAGGGAACTAGAACGAAGCACATCAAACAAAGTGCATGTCGTCGTGAGTCATGTTCTGGGATTGGCCTTAATAGATGTAATGGGGCTGGCTCCATTTAACGTTATTCTGGGGAGACAGAGATGCCCTCCCCCATCTTATCGGTGTGTCTGTAAAGTTGAGCCCCGACAAAGCCCACACGGCCATGACACAGGGCGACACAGAGAGCCAGACAGAGAGAATGCCGGTGAGAGGTCACATGTCCACACACTGTCTGACCCTGCCCGATACAGCGTCACTCCACGGTGAAGCCTCACCTCTCAAAAGACATGCATGAAAGAACTAAAAAGCTTTCTCTTGCAATTAGCTTTGATTTGTTCAAGAAAACAAAAGAATGGAGACAATTGATTGGCTTTAAAATTGGTTATATGCCCACGACAGTGATACGTATAAAAAATAAAAAAAAAATCCATAATGACCTATAAGCCAAAATCAATGGTACCCTTTAGAATGAAACAATGATATGCGTGAACCTGCACAGCAAATATAAACAAACGTTTGATCTATGCCACACTTATGAACAAGGGATCTGAACCCCTAGAAATGCAATCTATTTGAAGAGCTCTTCAATATTGCTTTGTTGTTTAGGACTTTTTTTAATCTTCAAAACAGTCTCCAAACCTTGAAAAAAACATGATTTTCAAACAGGTCAGAGGTCATATCAGTCTGGATGAGCACAGCTGGCTATTCTGTACAGGACAGCAGACAATTTGAGAAGCAACATTGAGAACATGCAGATATCAGTGTCAAACCAATTACCAACAAACCACCTAATAATGTATCAACCTTAGAGATGACAATGCCCCTGGGAGAGCTATTTTAGGATAAGCCCACCAGAGATAGCCCATCCTGTTTTCCAATTCACACTTCTGCATGGTGAGAATGAAAAGCCCCAGCCAGGACACCACTACGCCGACCTCAGAGGTCTCGTGTGTGTGTGTGTGTGTGCGTGTGTGTGCGTGTGTGTGTGCTGGACACTCATGTGCTTCCCTGTGTGTGTGTGTGTATGTGTGTGTGTGCGTGTGTGTGTGTATGTGTGTGTGTGTGCGTGCGTGCGTGCTGGACACTCGTGTGCTTCCCTGTGTGTGTTATGTGTGTTATGTGTGTTCACCAGGGTTCCTGCACCATGTCAGTCACACCCGGAGGAGGCGGAGCTTCACACCCCGAGGAGGCGGAGCTTCACACCCGGAGGAGGCGGAGCTTCACACATCTGTGGAGGAGCTCTCGCTGTTCCGGAGAGGTGACAGGGAACTGGAGGACAACAGCCTCAGGCTGTCTGCAGACACAGCACTGCCCTTAATGAGCAGCTAAAGGTCAGTGTAGCACATTCTAGGCAGGCAGTCAGGGGACGACCCTGAGACACAATGGACCATGATATTAAAACAGCGCCAGGTTGCCCAAGGCAACTGCTGGTTCAGAAGGAAGAAAGATAGTTCCAGGGAGGGAATTTATTTTTGGGGTATTCAGCGTAAATATCCAGTGGCCGTCTGACTACCCAGGGTACTTCAGGTGTCTCCAAAGTGATTTTGTCGAATCCCTAGTTTATGTAAAGCGTGTAGAGTGTGACAGGGCTCGTCCCTGCTGCGCTCCCTTCCCACAGCAGGCCAGCAGAGCGAAGGAGGAGATTGACCTCTGGCAGGCTCACTGGATTAGTCCACAAAGCCACGCTAAATAAATCCATTAAACTGTGACATCCATTCCCACCCCCTCCTCTCCTCTGGTCTTGCTCCACACCCCTCGCCCACAGCCATCTCTCCTCCACCCATCTCTCTCTCTCTTTTCTTAATGTTTTAATGTCTCTCTTTTACTCGACAGAATTCTGAACCCAAGCTGAAGTGTGGACCGTAGCTTAGCTAGACCAGGACCACCGTTACCATAGTAATAGTCCAAATCAGGAGCTGCAGCAGGAGCTCTCTGGCATTTAATCAATTTCTTCCAGTGCCTCGCAAGGACTGCCAAGAGTCCCCAAACCTAGCACAATTCAATTCCCCCAGTCATGAGTCTTCAATTAGTAAAAAAACTCCAAAAGTATATTACTCTGGGACTTTTTCCCATCCATTTCAAAAGGAGATTAGCCACGGAAATGACTTCCCTCCACAATAATAGAACGTATTAAAAATGAAAAGGAAAAAAAGCACATGGTTTCATCTCTTTCTGTCCTGCCTACAGTGGCAGCTCTCTGCCCAGTGACAGGCAGAGAGAAAGGTGGTCATTGTGGATTACGTCTATATATCATGGTGATGAAGTCCAACTGTTATTACTCTGCAGTAACACAAAGAACCAGCCAATCCACAGTGCCCAGGCATTCTTTTCTTAAACGTAAATTTTATATTTTAAGAGTATACTTTATTGAAAAAGGTATTTGAATTTAAATCATCTTTGATGAAGTAAACTCCATAGCCATATTCTCTCAACGACTGTATGTGCAAAAAAAGCTAATGTAAAATCACAATCTTTACATTCTCATTACTGAAAAAAACGATTTAGAGTTTTAGATGTGAAGAACATGAGCCCACATCTTCCCGATGGGAGATGAGGCACAGGGGAAAGGAGCTGAAAATGAGAGTCACTGACATGTGAGTTCTCCCCATTCCAATGGCTCCCCAGATGACTGTGAACGACCTCCGGTCCCTCCCCAGAGAGTATGCCCTGTGATACGGTGAGATGTAATGATCTATTACACTGTCACTCCACTCAGAGGACAGGCGAAGAGGAGACAGGAGATACAATAAGTATGCGGGGACTGACGTCTGGGAGAGAGTGTACAAGAGATGGGAGACAGCAAAATAGTGTGTGTGTGTGTGTAGGAGATGGTGTAAATATTCTGAAACAATTATTAATCCTGAATTGCGATTCTCCAGACTCATCTCTTACCTTAAATCATATGTTCTGACACAAATCGAGACTGTGGCAAAGATGACCTGTGATGTCATAGAAGCCATTTAGAGTATTTAACATTCTAGAGCTCATTCTCCAGTTACAAAATTGGCAACCAGCTGCATACTTCAGGAGCAATATCTTTGAAGAGTAATATAATATGGACCAGGGATTTTGGCATAATGGAAGCCATTTGGGTTCCCCTCCTGGGTTAATCCACAACAACCCATTCCAAGCACAGTTTCTAGCGGTTGGACCTCAGGCTTTGGAGACCTGCAATCAGTGGGTTGGTTCCACCATCAGTGCACAGAGTTTCAATAGACTCAATAGACCACCCTGTCTCCAACAGAATTGGTCACCAGCTAGCCAAGCCTTTCATCACACGATAATTGACGGGCCCTTTCGGCAGAGTACGAGTGGGGCACCGTTTCAGCCTTTCAGCTCTGCTGGAGTCGGTCCTGACCCGAACCGGCACAGACAGGGAAGGAGTGCGTCTGGAGGGTCCAGTGAAGGGGCCCTGTTCCAGCCCTATGCCACATTCAACAGTGCTAACAGCGGTCAGTCAGTCTCCTACCATGATGAAGACGACTTCATGGAGTGGATGGAAGGACCCCAGCCTGACCCCATCCTCCGCTGTCCTGCATCGTCTCTGGATGAGGAGGAGCCCATGGAGGTCACCAGCACAGCCGCCCCCGAGAGGCCCTCCAAGGGACACCGCGGGGGGGAGAGGAGCGGGGTGGAGAACAAGTCTTGTCCGGACATCTATTTTTGGCAATAAAGCAGAGTATATCATTCCAAATAGGAGACGTGATTCATGGTGACGCTGCTCGACAGGACGCGTCGAAATCTGTTGATAGAGTGGTTCTGGTTTGAATATTGGCGTGTTTTTATAACATACTACATTATGTGGAAAGAGATGCGCTTGACGTTAGAGGACCACCGTCACACAGGCAATGTATGCTTTTCCATATTTGTTTAAGGTCGCTGCTACAACTTGCTGCTGCAGTTGCAACTGATCCCTTTAGAGCGTTCTCCATATGTCTAGCTCTGTGATGGTGAAATACAGGTCTGACGGGCACAGAGTGAACGTGTAATCCCCTCTCCTCGACCTCGCAGAACCTCCCCCTGTTTGATCAGCCCTGCCTTCCAGCCTCTGGTAAATGTTGGCATTAGCATTTTGGCATTTCCACTGTTTGTGCATTGGTGAGAGAGCCTGTGACTGTCACACGGTTTAGGCTGGCCGCTCGCTTTGAGCTTTTGAGAGATTGCGGGACGATTTGTACAAGAGATGGTTCTTTGCTTTAACTGCTGAAATCCCCTTTAATTATTAACAGAATAGTTGGAACCCAATAATCAGTGTGAAAAGAACTCTCACTAGATAGATACAGCATGCTCAACACGGAGCATCCCTCTATAGGGGTTAGAACCTCCCTTTAGACTGATCTTATTACGGTCAGTGGCATTTCATTACATCAGGATCCATTATAAAGCCTCATTTTCTTCCCTTTCTGAGGGAGTCCACTATCCACAGCTTCTAAGACCAGTTAGGAATGATAATTCAATCTCGGGGCTCTCTGATTCCCTAGAGAGATGGAGGAAGAGAGAGATGAAGGAAAAGAGAGAGGGGTGGCGGAGAGGGAACTCGAGTAGAAAAGTGGGAGAAAAATACCGTGAAGAACGATCCACCCGTGCGATGGAGACACACTACGTTCCATCATTGGACCAACCACAAACACACGAACCTCCGACAGATGGAGAGCTTAGCACCAGCACCGTGTACGATCTACAATGCCTCTCTGGTCGGCGAGTGGCTAATTATACACGAGAGAGACAACACAAACAGGAGCGTGAGTGGGTTGGATGGATGGAGCCGGCACACCACTTCCATCTCTGTCCTGGAATGAGAGAATCAGGTAAGAGGAGCAGCAGTGACCTGCTCACTGTTCAGTCAGGCATCTTCAAGAGGCTGCATGCTGGGACTGTGTAGGTGTGCGTGAACTCTGACCCTCTTCTTACCGTGCGTGGGAGCCGGATGAGCGGAAAAAAACAGAGAACTTTGTTAATCAACTCAATTACACACAATACAGCCATGGAATTATAGCATGAGGTTTAATTAACGGTTGAATGATGGGCCAGACCTCGAGAGTAGTCAGCACTATGAGGAACTATAAAGGTCACAGGCTGATACTGCCACGACACTGCACACTGGCTGAGCATTTGGCCGTGCCTCTGCTTTAGTAGTTCTTTTCCATCACCAGGTGTGTGTTCGATTCGCCTTCTGATGTTGTGCGGCCGAAAGCTTTTTGTTGCGTCTACTTATGGCTTTATGTGCCCGTCGTCTGTTTGAATGCAACACCTTGTTGTGGGTGATTTGTGCAAACTCCTGTCCAAACACAGGAATACGGTGCTCAGACATACTGCCTCCTCTCATGTGCAGGTTGAAATGATTTTCATCTGCCAGCTGTCTGCCCAATGACAGCCAATCTACAAACCCTTTGAAGTGTGAAGCACCGGTGTTGTGCTGTGTTCAATTACAGCTGCGACGCTTCTGCGCTTCGTTGTGAGAATCTGGTCTCCACGTTGTGTTTCAAATCCAAGACCGCCACTCAAAGTATGTTCCTACAGGACCCTTGTCCGTACGGAGAGGAGAATATATACATTTTACATTTACATTTAGTCATTTAGCAGACGCTCTTATCCAGAGCGACTTACAGTAAGTACAGGGACATCCCCCCGAGGCAAGTAGGGTGAAGTGCCTTGCCCAAGGACACAACGTCAGTTGGCATGACCGGGAATCGAACTGGCAACCTTCGGATTACCAGCCCGATTCCCTCACCGCTCAGCCACCTGACTCCCCTATATACCATGTGACGCCTCAGTGGCTCTGTGAACAAGGCGCACGTGTGCATGAAAATACATCAGCCTTGTTCCTTTCTCAATCACACTAAACACAGTTAACCATCCTCATGGCAGTTATCTCGCGTGTCCCTCGCTAGTCACAGCCACTACCACTCGCATCGTCTCCTATTGTCCAAATCCACTGTTATCTGAATATCACGCTTTTCCCATTTGCCTCATTAAGGATGGTTGACAAAGAACACAACGTACCGCCTCAACGGAACAGATCAGTCTCATTATATGGACGTTATGAAACACAAATTAGTAAGGTGTGCGAGTGTCCACGTGCAGTAAATACATTTTCCATGCACAGAAACAAACTGCTTCAGGTTATTAAAGGTTAACTGACAGTCGTGTGCATTAGCTTCACACTACATAACACTATATCTGTACTGTACTGCTGCACAGTTCCCCCCTTGGGCCAACAGGCCTGCGGTGATGTAACAAGAAGGTGAGGGTGACCCTTACAGTGCGTTCACACTGCAGCGACGCTAATCGCTTGCCATCGCTCGCCTTCCCACAGTTCACCACGCTCGGGGGCGTATCAAACAGATTAATGTAGAATGTAGTTCTCTAAAGTCACTGTTGTAGTTGTCATGGCCAAGTGTGCAGACTTGGGTTTACGTACTCGCAACATCGATTAAAATACAACTTGTATACAAAATACAAAACTGTTTAATAGACATACACGTGTGTAAAAAACGTTTTATTATATTACTCAAAGTCTCTGCTAATCTGTCGATACGATAGGGAGTTCAGGCCGGGCTAGCTAGCCAGCTAGTTATGTATCGTACAGGACTGGGTAAGCAGCCACACAAACGATTAGTTTCTCCACCTCTAAACCTAGAAAGCTAGAAATGTTAACCATCGCTCCTCATTTGCATAAAGTTGAGAAAATCTCAACTCGGATGCGTCGCGTCGCTACCCACAATGCACCACGCAAGCGATTTGACTGGCTCCATAGAAAATGAATGGAAAACATGTCGTCGCTCGCATCGCGTCGCTGCAGTGTGAACGCACTGTTATGCTGCCTGCTGCCTCCATTAGCAGATGTGGAGAATATTGTTATAGTCTTGTCAACCATGGAAGGTGTTCAGGAGCCAGACAGACAGTCAGGGTCTGTTAGAGTCTCCTGCAGCATACACTACCGCCATGGGCAACGCTTGAATCCTCTGGAAGCACACAGACTGCAGTGATTTGCATAATGTAGGCAGAATGCATAATACTGTACATCCACTTGACAGTAAAGGTGGATTCTACACTCCTGTGTTTGTACGTCCCAGAGAGGAGAGCTTCACATGTAGCCCGGTATGTGGCAATCTTTTTTGTCTCCACTGCAACCCTTTACCACAATACGACCACACAGCACACAAATGCATGCACTCATTCATTAGTCTCTGTGCTGCAGAGAATCTGAAGGACTCCTCTTGTCCAGGCCTCATTCTGCGGTGCACTTCAAAAGGACTCAGAGACACAGAACACACAGTCGAAATTGCATCTCCAATCTCGTCTCCAGCAGACACACTCCTCGATCGGAACACACCCCACTGTATTCTCCAGCTTTGCCCTGTCCTTTAATCTCCACTCTGGTTAGTGATTATGAGACAGCTCCTTCCCTTCCCATTTGCTATGAGGGACTGAGATAATTATAGGTTTTCATTCGGTCACCACAAAATCAACCCTGATCCTGGACTCCTCTCTCATTCTCGTGTATCCGGAGATGGGCAGCTCCCTCTGACCCGGTCATCAGATTAACATGATGGGGTGGTCAGACAGGGAACATGCTGTCCTAAGCATCATGAAGATGACTCTCAGCGCAGACACCAGGGTGGTGAGAACATGAGGAGCTGATGAGCTGATTATTTGAAGAGGGCTTCACATGTGCCTATAGAACTGGGGAGTCACTGGGTAGTCAGGTGGCTGAGCGGTTAGGGAATCGGGATAGTAATCAGAAGGTTGCTGGTTCGATTCTCGGCCGTGCTAAATGACGTTGTGTCCTTGGGCAAGGCACTTCACCCTACTGTCCCTGCACTTACTGTAAGTCGCTCTGGATAAAAGCATCTGCTAAATGACTAAATGTAAAAATATAACTGCACCTAAACCAACCTAAACCCTCAAGGAAGAAGGAAAAAAACTCACAGGAAAACTAATTGAGAAGAAATGGAAGAAGCATTAGGAGGTAGAATCGAGTGAGGGATCCTTTGATGTCAGTTAAAGAACAACACCGTGCCTAAGAAATGGGCCCAGGCATCCATCCATGGCCATGTGAGAGTGCTGGGGCTGGAACTCAAGCACGGTGATGGACTGCAGACAATGTAGTTCATTAGCAGCTGTGACGGCTAGGAGCGGAGCGTGGAACTACTCTCCAGCATCTCTGATTGATGGAGGGGAGAGGAAACGACACAGGGACGACTTGAGATGCGGCAGAGAAACCAGGATGTGTCCTTGACTCTGTCACTTAAAAAACGACAGTTACAGATGTTTTTCTTACAGCCGGGAGTCTTTTTCTCATGTATGGATGAGCTAAGGTGCTGTGCAGTGTTGTATTTGACGTAATGAAAGAGTACAGCGACATACGAAGGGGGGATTCGAACCTGCTACCTCTGGTTTGAGGTCAAATGCTCGATCCCCTTAGCTAAATCCATCCGATTTGTGGCGTTCATGGATATACAATGAGTGCCATTCAGTTTTGTTTCGCACTGTTGAGAATATGCTTTCAATCCATGTCAAGGAATGTTCCGTCATCTGACCTGATTCAGGACACACACTGGTATGTATAAATAATAAGGTTCTCCTCTGCCACTCTGAACACGACCACACGGAGCTCAGACTAGGGTCGAGGCAGCACTTCAGGGATGAACTAGAGAGTCCTGTTTGAGACCACTGTGCTCATGTCACCCGACCGCGTTCTGCTCCAACCATCTCAGCCTCTGCAGAGCTCCACAGGAGCATGTCACTGGGTTCCTGCTCCAACCATCTCAGCCTCTGCAGAGCTCCACAGGAGCATGTCACTGGGTTCCTGCTCCATCCATCTCAGCCTCTGCAGAGCTCCACAGGAGCATGTCACTGGGTTCCCGCTCCATCCACAGGGGATGATGGGAAAACCAACCTTTTTAGTTCGTCCACCATCACAGCAACCACACACACTTTACACGACTATTACTTTTACACAGATGGGACCTCCATCACAACGTGGCCCCTCGATAAATAACATCACCCATCACTTTCATTTCCTTTACAGACCAGGCACTGGGAGCCCAACACAACACACACACAGGACAAATACAAACATAAGCACACAGTCATTCATTCAAGTCGTGCTTGCCTGACTAAGGAGAGCGCTAAGAAGTCGATGTGAAGGGTAATGGCAATTCAGATAGATGGAACCAGTGCTTTTACCTAGTCTCGGAACCCCTCACAAATAATAGAGGCAGCCAACGTCCTCTCTGAAGGAGAGAGAGGCACGCTGAGCTGCGTACACAGATATGAAGGAGCAGCCCATCTGATTACAGAGCTGGAGCTGTATAACACACAGGAGAGCTCCCCCTCCACGCCACAACACTGTGATCAGGCCAGCAACCCATGACTCACCACTGTTATTGGGAAAGGTGGAGGGTGTGGGGGGGGTGGTGAGGGAGAACGAGAAAGTGAGGAAGCGGAGAGGCAGGGGAGAGCATAGCGGAGAGAGGGTGAAGGCAACATTAGGATAAGACGCATGGTCATATAAGGAGGTCTGATGTTGGTGGTGGTGTTGGGGGAGGGGAGTGGTAGAGGGGGGCGAGAGAGAACGAGAAAGAAAGTGAGAGAGCAGGGAGGAGGGGGAGGGAGCATGGCGGGGAGGGGGAAGACATCGTAGGTGGAGGTCTGAAGGTGGTGTCGGGGTCGGGGGGTGTGCAGGGTGACTGCCGGCTAAAGAAAGATGTGAGATTATCACCAGCAGGGCAGCGAGTGAGTGAGAATGAAAGCCAGACAGATAGAGGGGCGAGAATGAGCGAGAGGGTGTCGAAGGGGGGGGGGGGGATCGGACCTCTGTCCGAACGTGTGAATAACAGACGGCTACACAAAGCTGCGCTGACAGAAGATTAGCAGACGGCACTGTACCATCACGCCCCTGTTACGTGTCATCAGTGTGAGACGATGACAACAGCCCTCAGGCGTGCCAAAAAGAAGACGGCACTGTACAAAGAGAGGGGGGGTCTGATGTGTCCCACGCGCTGTCGAAACACTCCAACAGACTCTATTCCGTGGGGCTCTATTCTGTGTGAGAGCTGGCTGTGGATGCTCCCTTTGAATTGAAGCTTTTTTAGCAGAATGGACGGCTTGCATTTGTCTACTTATGGAGCCACCTCTCAGTGAGGAGCGGGGGGGAGGGTCCAGTGGCCGGTTACAGAAAAATGCAGGGTTGCGTGTGGGGTTGTGAGAGAGGCAACAAAAGACCCACCGACACACGCACACAAACACTTCCTGGCGCGAGTGCATGGAATACCTAATGGAGGCGTTAACTCGAAACAGTTATTTGATGATTCCAAGCAAGCACCACTGGGATTTAATAAAGCTGTTTATCGACTGTCCAAGCTTACGTGCAGTTCCATTGAAGTGATATATGGCGAAGGGACACAATTAGTTCCATGGGCAGGAGGATGGATTGTGGTTATTTACAGAACTCTTACAGTAGCTTCACGTTCCTGCAGGACATAGGGTTGACTGAGCACTGTAGGTAATGAACCTGCTGTTGTCTGGGGTGTCATAAATCTCAATAAGCTAATCCGGTAAACGGCCAGAGACATCCTATGTGCGTGTGGGCGTGGAGGTGCATATACATGTATGAGCCACAGCTCATCACTTTGGTCGATGCCCAGTGCAGCATGGAAGCTTCACGGTGGGCCAGATGGAATACATTACAGCCAGGATGTGATGCATTACAGCCAGGAAGTGATGCATTACAGCCAGGAAGTGATGCTAGTCCTGGGAAGGCTCCCTGGATGAAAGACCATTACTTTACCTTTATCGCCAAACTCCCACTGAGCAGAAACGCAATACCTCCAGTGTTGGACTGGGCTGAAAGCGAAACTCGCTATCTAGTAGCAACCTCTGGCTGAAATTACCCAGGCTATCTATCGTTAACTGGGAAATCAAATGGCTCCCGCTATCCTGTTCCAGCGAGAATGAAATTGCCTTCACACAGGCATTTATCAAATCTCTGATGGGTACAAAACACCCATCGTTTTAAACTGTTTGTTGAGGGGGAAAGTTTGACATTGCAAAGCCACCGGCATCATTTAAGTCCTGGAAACGTCAGTGTGAGCAGTGGCAAAAACGACACTGTATATCCTGCACTTACTGCTATTGCACTTCTGGTTAGACCTAAACTACATTTCGTTGCCTTGTACCTGTACTTGTGTAATGACAATAAAGTTGAATCTAATCTAATCTAATAAAAACCTCTGATCACTTTTTCATACTCCAATAAGAAATAACTGTCTTTATACATCCCCAAACATGCCATTGTGTGATGTGTTTACTGAGTGGTGGTGGCTGGCGAGGCCAGCTCCATATGCTGTGTGTGTTTGTTCAGTCATCAGGGCCCTCTCCAGGCTGTGAGGGCTACAGTGAGGACCCTCTGTACCACACCCCCATCACCGCCACGGGAACAGCTGCCACGGGGGAAAGCGGGGCCACAGGAAATTAGGAGTGTGACAAGATAAGAGCAGACGTTCATCTGATACTGTTCCCTGGCAACCCCTACGCTGAGAGCAGAGGAACATAACAAACGAAACAATTTGTGAGACCGCAACAGCAACCTTACTCACTCTTCCACAGAAAACTACTGACTGAAAACACTGGGTGAAAGACAGAGCTGTACCAAATGCATTCTGAGGCTTCACACTACAGACAAGTCTGTAAGCACAAACCTTATATAAACAAAATAATATTGTATGTCTAGTCCTAAATCGGTATATGCAGATACAGTAGTGCATATTTTTTTGTTACTAATTCTCTTCTCAAAGACTATTTGTGTTTATTGTATTTTTGTTGAAAACAAAAAATTATTTATAACATTTATGTTTTTGTGAACCCTGCTTCTTTTCTACTTGCTTTTGTTAAGAGAGAGAAAAATACCATCTGGTGTCCCTTTATCATTGCTGCTGTAACAGAGCAATTTGCCCTCAGGGATCAATAGTTTCTTCTGACTATCTTTCTGTCAAACAGTCCATCTCCGTGTCCTGCAGTACTCTGTTCCACGAGCACTATGCTCTTTTGTAAAGCTCTCTCTTGGAAGTCGCTTTGGATAAAAGCGTCTGCTAAATGCATAAATGTAAATGCATCACATTTACATTTACATTTAATCATTTAGCAGACGCTCTTATCCAGAGCGACTTACAGTAAGTACAGGGACATTCCCCCGAGGCAAGCAGGGTGAAGTGCCTTGCCCAAGGACACAACGTCAGTTGACATGACCGGGAATCGAACTGGCAACCTTCGGATTACGAGCCCGATTCCCTCACCGCTCAGCCACCTGACTCCCTGCATCACGAGGAGAAAGGAAGTAAACATTTGTAAACACAATTTATTACATCAAGGCATAACAAATATTTGGCGCTAGGTTTTAAAGACTCTGAAATGTCACACTGTAATCTTCCTTTTCTTTAGGCTTACAGTACTGGAGACATGTAAAGACTTTCTGGTTCCACGTTAGATGTTAGAACGCAATGTTTATCTCTTGGTTTGACGTGGCTATGCTCTAAAACATCAATATTCTTGGAGCGCACTTCAACACAACAAGCCAGAGAGATATGTAGAATGGGGCCTGACTTCTAGAATATTTCACAGGTTTTCAGGCGTCAGTTCAAACTGATAACATTTTATGAAAAGCAGCCTTTGCAGCAAAACACAATAAAAATCAAACTGACGTCAGTTATGCGAGTCCATTCGAAAACATTCAGATTTCAATCTCACTCAAGCTTGGCTTGTGATGAAAGACATCAAAAGAGCTTGTATATAACATCAGTCCGTTTCTCTTATCCTGCCTTGTCACAGCTGGGCAGGGCTTTTACTTTTGTTGCGATATAACAAACCCATCTCTTTGTCCATCCTATTTATTCAAGCCTTTTATACTCCAAGTCACACCATCACCACATGAAAGGGACCATCCTGGACACGGAGCGGGCTGCACGCAGAGTGCATGTTGACGGAAGCCACCCAGCCCTGAGAATGGCAGAGGCAAAGGCAAAGAAAAGGTCATTTGGCACCTCGTACACATCTAATACAGCGCATCACTCTGGTTCACCAGCATGGCAGCTCAGAGAGAGAGAGAGAGAGAGAGAGACAACTCTGCGAGCAATGTGACCCTTGGAGAGAGCATTAATAAGCAGCATTACTCATGTGAAATCACAGTTTACTCATTAGGCCCTGATGAAGGGGGAGGATCTAGCCACAGGGCTTGAGGGTCAACACACACGGGCATATTAACAGACGCTCCCTGAATAACAAGTCTGAGCGTGCGCGTGCGCATGAGCGCATGTGTTTGAGTGTGTGTTAATAAAACAACCTAACCAAGGACGTTTGTTTATAGTCAAGCTGTTGACAGGTTCCCTGACTGCTTCTCGGTGTCAAAGAAAGAGGCACAGGTAATTAATCTAAGCCAACCTGGTCACCTCGACCATAAGCGTGGGTCTCGAAATAAATTTCCATGCGGAGAAATCATTAGCGAAGCGCTTCACTCACATCTCAATGTGACTGATGGCTTCTCCTCCGTGTGCTAATGAAGAGGTCGAACGTCTTCGATCTCGTACCCTCCTCGCTGTGACAGGTGGCTCCATCATCGCACAGTCTGTCCAGGGCATGCCCTGCCCTGAGAGGAGGGAGCGGAGCTCTGATTCATGCAGCTGTTGTAGTTAGTTGTTGTTGTTTGGTTAAGTGTGTTGTCAGCGGGTTGGAGCGTCGGCGGTGCAGCACTCGGTCATCCAGCACGTACTGAGCGTGTCGGGTGTCACTTCAATTAGATACAGTATGGCACGGGACATAGACTGGAGACAGGACCAAATGGACGCCGGCAGGTGTGTTTTTCCCAGTCATCGGTGTGTGTTTGTGTGTGTGTGTGTGGGGGGGGAGGCGTTGGTGATCAGCTTGCCAGTTTATTTCTGGTGTCAGTAAGTAAGCCTACATGTTATTTCAAAGAAAGAAAGAGGATACGGTTCAACAAGGAACACGGAGGAAAGACCTACAAACAACAGGGCGAATCAGGCTGAAGCTTCCGGATCTAGACCTCGTTGAAAAGCCTCTGAAGGAGTTTGGCTTCTGTTTGAAACCTTTTTCCATCTATGACCTTTCACCGCTGACTCATGCAAGGTTTTGACAATCAGACAGACCAGCGTGGAGAGCTTGGCTGGAGATCCTTCCGCTGGGGAAATGGGATGGGGGTGGGAGGTGTGTAAGATGTCAGCTGTGAGGAGGTGCTAATCAGTCCCAGAAACACACACACACAAACTAACAGGACCGAAAAATTGACCTTCACTGTTATCCCTCTCAGGCATCATAGGCTGCTTCACAGTCAGATAACAAAGCAAGTAGTCACATTGTCCCAAGAAACACAGACGTCCTCCCAAACTTGGGGGACACAAGCTTGTTATTGGCATGGCAACTGTCTCCTCCCTTCTTCATCAAGACAGAGGAAACCTCGAACATCTAAACCAGACACGCTGACCTGCTGTTACCCCAGACAAACCACCAGACACAGACCACCTTGGTCATCCACCCGTACACACACCTGGAGGGCCTGGAGGGTGATGCAGTCCCCGTGGGTGTGTGCACCCTCTCCCACCGCCTCGGTGTTTCACCCAGCAGTTGGTCTGTTCTGCCTAGCAGTGGGTAGGGCAGCAAGCCCATGTGACCAGGACAGCCCCCTGCAATTGGCCAGCACAAGCCCAGGGCAGGACTAAACCTGTTACACAACATCTACTCTCTGATGACTGGAGACAAACTGACTGAGTGTAGGTACCAGCGTGCTCGCCTGTGCACGTGGGGGAGTGTGCACGTGGGGGAGTGTGCACGTGGGGGAGTGTGCACGTGGGGGAGTGTGCACGTGGGGGAGTGTGCACGTGGGGGAGTGTGCATGTGGGGGAGTGTGCACGTGGGGGAGTGTGCACGTGGGGGAGTGTGCACGTGGGGGAATGCACTCATGCAAATCTTGATCTCTTTATTGGGAGAGTGAGGGCTCTCTGCTGTGAATAGGTTGGCGTGCCAGCACACCCGCAGGCACCCTGTCATTTCCCATCATGCAATGCTTCTGGGGAGGAGGGTCGGCGGGGTTGATTTTGCACCATTACCACAGAGGCTCTGGGAATGTGTGTGTCTGTGGACATCACTATGGATGCTTCTGTCTGTGTGAGTGTGTGTGTGAGTGTGTGTGTGAGTGTGTGTGTGAGTGTGTGAGTGTGTGAGTGTGTGAGTGTGTGAGTGTGTGTGAGTGAGTGAGTGAGTGTGTGTGTGTGAGTGAGTGTGTGTGTGAGTGTGTGTGTGTGTGTGTGTGTGTGTGTGAGTGTGTGTGTGTGTCTGTGTGTGTGTGTGTGTGAGTGAGTGAGTGTGTGTGTGTGAGTGTGTGTGTGTGTGAGTGTGTGAGTGTGTGAGTGAGTGTGTGTGTGTGTGTGAGTGAGTGAGTGAGTGAGTGAGTGTGTGTGTGTGTGTGTGTGTGTGTGAGTGAGTGTGTGAGTGAGTGTGTGTGTGAGTGTGTGAGTGTGTGTGTGAGTGTGTGTGTGTGTGTGTGTGTGTGTGTGTGTGTGTGTGTGTGTGTGTGTGTGTGTGTGTGTGTGTGTGTGTGTGTGAGTGTGTGTGTGTGATCCCCTGAGGCTGGGGATATGATTAAAAAAGCTATTTGTCACAGGTGAGTAAAGCTCTAAGACCCAAAGACTTCAGACTGCAGGACTGACAGTGCCTGTGCATCGCCTGAACATCTGTGTCTTAACCGGAACTTGTTAGTTCGTTCCTCTACGAGAATTATGGAATTAAACCAACAATCCTTCGTCCAATAATCTGATTGAATATCTCCTATATGCTCTCATTAAACACACTTGAGTTAACCGTGTCATTTCCTCCTGAACTCCTGCCAACTGGCTTGGTGCCAGTGTTGCCTTTCTTTTCTTTCTAGATATTAAATCAGGATTTGAATAATATATGCCAACTGTTATAAACCGTCAGATTTCTCTCAACAATTATTGAAATCAGGGAACTGCCTGTCTGAAACAACACGCTGCTTTCCCCCTCTCTAATCAGCCTCTCCAGCAGGCTCCCCCCTCCTCCCCCTCCCCCCCCCCCTCCTCCCCCCCCCCTCCCCCCCCCCAGATTAAACGATCCGTCTCCCTCCCCCCCCCGTCTCCATGTCACTCAGTTTCTCTCGCTGTCTTCAGTTGGACCATATTTCCCTCCTCGGTGAATGTGAGACTGGCTAGGAGATCATCCCTGAGTAGACAACTGTCTCTCCAAGCCCAGCAAAGCTGCACAGCCAAACCTAAGATGCTCTCACTAAGACCGTGAACAGAGCCGATAAGGGATATCAGAGGAGTTGAATGAATCGACACTTTTAAAAGGAGTTTTCCGCAACTTTTGTGACAGTCAGGCAGGTTTAAAAAACAACCAAATGACATTGAGAGAGTTGGTTACCTAGAATGCAAAGAGCACATCAATATATTCTTAAACATTGTAAAATAATTATCCTTTCACATAATGCTCAGCGAATACTGAATAATCCATGTCATGCTAATAAGACTTATTTGAATTTTAGATTGATGATGGAGGGGAGAAAGAGAGTAAATGCCCCCCCCCTTTTGGATGACCTCTCCAAACTGATTTGAATGGGCCTTGAACACAGCATTACGCTTATTTTATTTAAACAAGCACAGTGCAGAACTGTGCGGACACTTACAGTAAAACAGGTTGTGTGTCAAATTACCCATAAAATATTCACACGAACACACAGGGTGAGAAAGAACAAGAGTGGGAGAGCAATGAGAGAGACACTGCTGGGAGAGAGAGAGAGAGGCTGCTGGGAGAGAGAGAGAGAGAGACACTGCTGGGAGAGAGAGAGGCTGCTGGGAGAGAGAGAGAGACACTGCTGGGAGAGAGAGAGCGAGGCTGCTGGGAGAGAGAGAGACACTGCTGGGAGAGAGAGAGAGGCTGCTGGGAGAGAGAGAGACACTGCTGGGCGAGAGAGAGAGAGACACTGCTGGGAGAAAGAGAGAGAGACACTGCTGGGAGAGAGAGAGCGAGGCTGCTGGGAGAGAGAGAGACACTTCTGGGCGAGAGAGAGAGAGAGAGACACTGCTGGGAGAGAGAGAGAGACAGAGAGAGAGAGAGAGAGAGAGAGATTGGAGCTCTGTGAAACAGAAGCAAAACACCACCTTGCCTCTAAAGTACCAGGGGGATGGGGGGTGTTCCTGTTGCCAAGGGTGACTCGCCCCCACGCTCCGAAAGGTGAGGTAAGAGGAGTTCCAGACCCAGAGATCTCCCTCCTGCAGCTGATTTAATGAACTCACCAGGAGAGCAGGCTGTCTGGTCCGCACAGGAACATTGTACACACAGCAGGAAGTCTTCAACACCCCACACCGACCAGGAGAACAACACTCCCTCTCTGTTGACCAAACAACTAACACTGCTGGTCTTTCTAGGACCACTCCATAACACATATCAGATAATCCTGCTGGATTTTCTGACCTACCCTTTCACATTTACATTTAGTCATTTAGCAGACACTCTTATCCAGAGCGACTTACAGTAAGTACAGGGACATTCTCTCCGAGGCAAGTAGGGTGAAATGCCTTGCCCAAGGACACAACGTCATTTGGCACAGCCAGGAATCGATCCGGCAACCTTCTGATTGATAGCCCGATTCCCTAACCACTCAGCCATCTGACCCCCCCTTTCAGCATAACACGCAGTCGTCTGACATTCTCGGTGCCACCCAGGCATGAGCCACGGACGCATCAGCCACTTCCACTGCTCTGTGGATGTCTGGCTCGGCATTCGACAGGAGCCTTGCAGGAGGAATACTTTGTAGATCAAGTATAGAAATGCATGAGCAGAGTAGGTTAAAGCACACTCATAGCACAACGCCTCGTGAAAGAGAATACATCTTTTTCTAGGATTCATACATATACAGTATTTGCACTGCTGCACAGTCTACTGAGCATTAGAACTGGCATCGAGAAAGCAATACAATCCAAAGATCCTTGAAAACGTGTTGAATTATAAAGGCTGCTCAGTGTATGTTGTTTCTAGCTACAGCAGGAGAATAGTTATTGTGTATGCACTTTAGACTACTTGACACAGTTCTACAGTATACATAAGCAGAGGAGATGCTACAAAGGCAGGCATTGCACAGCTACACACAATCCTCCCTTGCCATGTGATGGCCTTGCTTATCCTCTTCCAAGACATTCAGTATAAGGCATGGAGTAAGTCCAGACACTTGACCATGCTCACACAGAAACACAAAGCCCACAAGTTCACTCTGTGTTCTTACCTCATCCTGATGTCAGTCGGAGCCCTAAACCCCTCTCCTTACCTCCTCCCCCCCCTCCCCCCCCTCATACTACCCCTCCTCCCCCTACATACTACCCCCCTCTTCCTCCTTCCCCTACATAATACCCCCCTCTTCCTCCTCTCCCTCATACTACCCCCCATCTCCCTACATACTACCCCCCCTTCCTCCTCCCCCTACATACTACCCCCCTCTTCCTCCTCCCCCTACTTACTACCCCCCCTTCCTCCTTCCCCTACATAATACGCCCCTCTTCCTCCTTTCACTCATACTACCCCTCCTCCCCCTACTTACTACCCCCCCTTCCTCCTCCCCCTACATAACTACTACCCCCCTCTTCCTCCTCCTTGCCATACACCCTCCCCCCTCCCATTAGTCCTCCACTCCCTACTTCTCCCCCCTTCTCCTCTTCCCAACCACACACCCAGGGAACCACAGCGACTAAAACACATACATAATGCAACAGTCTGTCAGGAGCATGGAACACCCAAGCTGCAGTTGGATGTTGATGCATCACCGTCGTTGATTACTGGAGCCATCATGCCAAGGTCACAATCTACACACTCTTAGGAAATCACTCCATGTAAACAGGGATCACAGATGACAGACTTCCTGGTTCCCTTCTCTCTGTGCATCGCTGTCTTGCTCTCTCTTTGTCTTTCGTCACGTCTTAGACGTGACTGCTATCTACAGAGGCATCAGCTGAATGTGGTCTCTCCTCCCGTTGTTCAAATGTTTCAATGAAACATGAAATGTGTATGGCTAATTGAAAAGTCAATGTAAGCAAGGTTTTTTTCAGGATAGAGAGACGTGTCGAGACTTGTGATACGTGATGATGGCTGAATGGTTGCAGGTGCGGCTCATCCACGGCTCCTGTCTCATTCTGCTCGCACGTGAATGCGTTGAGAGCAAGCCCGATTGTGCGCCAGATGCACACACACACACACACACACACCCACCCACCCACACACAAACATATATCACTTTACCTCATCTCGAGTCTCAATTCAACCCCACTACAGGTGGGAAATAACATTTGCATTGCTCTGACCTTACATCCCACTCCAATGCACAATATTAGAATCAGAATCAGAATGGGTTTTATTCGCCATGAAAGTTTGCACAGACAAGGAATTTGCTTTGGCAGGAAGGTGCAAACATTAAACATATAGGAATCTAAAATTTAAATATGAGGACTAACTATACCAAGGGTACATAACTAGCAATACTAAGTGGAACTAGAGAGGATACAATTTCTGGGGAAATTGTAGGGTGTGCTTGCTTGCGTCGGTTGCACAGGGGTCTGTATATTTTATATAAAAATGCATCGGGCCTACTTATTATTTATAAAGATTACATAGATTTAAAAGCATCTTTTTTTTGCTGCTCATTTACAACTCAAAATACGAGTGAAGTGTAGAATGAAATATGATGTCTTCTCATTTCCCCTGCAAGAGGCAGCTGACAGGCTGAATCAAAACGAATACATTTGGCAGACCGGTGTAAAAATTGACCTAATCTCTATGACTTAAACGTCCCTTTAAGTTGTCCCTTCTCGTGATATTTTCAGGCATTTAGCCTACTCATATTGCATTCATTCATTAATAAAGAACCCCCTTTGAAGATTATTCTACGACTTTACCGGCAGAAGATAGAATCGCGATTCAAACAGTACCATCTGCTAACTGAAAATATGCCCCCAAAAACGTAAATAAGCTTGACATTTATTTAGTGGAAAATCGCTCATTCATAAAAAGCTCACTGGTAGCGATCATTGTCAGTAACAACGCAAAATGCGATATAGCCCTGTGTGGAGAAGCTGCCCCGGTAAATTGTACTACTACAGTACAGTACTAGACTACTGCTGTGTTCGTCTTGGTAGCGATTGCGTTGGTTGAATTCGATTTAACGTTCCGTTGTACGGTTTAGGCTGAAATTAATTATTTTCATGAACAGATTGACAAAGTTTAGGCTGTGGCAATGAAGTTCAGGTTAGTAGTCAGATTGTTTCAACTATTGAAAGACTTTTGAGTAAGGGGAGTGCCGAACATGTTCTGTCACCGTTTGACTTGAACAGCTGAGGAGTTTTTGTTAGCTACTCACACTAGTGTCTCGGGTAGGCTACAGCGTTGCAGTGAGCTACACTGGTTTGAAACCACAGGTAATGGTAATTTCACCAACAAATCGTTTACTAATGTCAGAATAAATCATATAACGAAAATGTATATGTGAGGAATGTTTATTTTAACGATTGAAAACAGATACATCATAGACCACTGTAGTATGTGTTGCCCGGGCAACACAGGCTAATGTCATGATGCTAATACATCAGTGAAATAGTAGACTACCGTTTCCGAAAGTAGATGTACTTCCTTAATAATATCATCTTATATTGTACATTACACATCACAATTGTGTGTCATATCACAAAGTAAAATGAGTAAATAGTTATCACCCTGGCCTCTTTTCTTGTGGCGTTTCTGCAGCTGCCTTGCAGTAAAGCTATAGTTAGCCTAGCTATCCCCCAAGTTAACAGATGCGAAACGAATGTTCTGCCAAAGGTAGTCACGCGTGTTTTCGTGACATTATTGCAGACCGGTGTAAAAATTGACCTAATCTCTATGATTTAAACGTCATTTTAAGTTTTTCTCTTTTCATGATATTTTCAGGCATTTAGCCTACTCATATTGCATTCATTCATGAATAAACAACCCCTTTGAAGATTATTCTACGACGTTACCCGGCAGTAGAAGATGGAATCGCGATTCAAACGTACCATCTGCTAACTGAAAATATGCCCCCCAAAACGTAAATAAGCTTGACATTTATTTAGTGGAAAATTGCTCATTCATAAAAAGCTCACTGGTAGCAATCATGGTCAGTAACAACGAAAAATGCGATATAGCCCTGTGTGGAGAAGCTGCCCCGGTAAATTGTACTACTACGGTACAGTACTAGACTACTGCTGTGTTCGTCTTGGTAGCGATTGCGTTGGTTGAATTGGATTTAACGTTCCGTTGTACGGTTTAGGCTGAAATTAATTATTTTCATGAACAGATTGACAACGTTTAGGCTGTGGCAATGAAGTTCAGGTTAGTAGTTAGATAGACTTTTGATTTAAGTAAGGGGAGTGCCGAACATTTTCTGTCGCCGTTTGACTTCCTAAACAGCTGTGTACTGTAGCTAGATGTTTTTGTAGTGTGTCTCGCGTAAGCTACAGCGTTGCAGTGAGCTACACTGGTTTGAAACCACAGGTAATGGTAATTTCACCAACAAATCGTTTTCTAATGTCAGAATAAATCCTACAACGAAAATGTATATGTGAGGAATGTTTATTTTAACGATTGAAAACAGATAACGCTACATCATAGACCACTGTAGTATGTGTTGCCCGGGCAACACAGGCTAATGTCATGATGCTAATACTTCAGTGAAATAGTAGACTACTGTTTCCGAAAGTAGATGTACTTCCTTAATAATATCAGCTTATATTGTACATTACACATCACAATTGTGTGTCATATCACAAAGTAAAATGAGTAAATAGTTATCACCCTGGCCTCTTCTCTTGTGGCGTTTCTGCAGCTGCCTTGCAGTAAAGCTATAGTTAGCTTAGCTATCCCCCAAGTTAACAGATGCTAAACGAATGTTCTGGCAAAGGTAGTCACGCGTGTTTTTTGTGACGTTAGTGACGCAGTGACGTTAGTAACGTCAGTGACTGTGGCTAGCAAATTAGCCACCGTTAGCTTCACTTTTCGCCACAAAAACTTAACTTATGCTTAAACCATGCAACGGAACGTAAATTCCAATAGAAGCAACTCAATCGCTACCAAGACGAAACTTTTGACACCTACGTTGTCTATGTAGGCCAAATATTGACTGAGTTTTAGGGGGGCAAAAAGAAATAAAAAAAAAAATAATAATATATATGTGAGAGAACAAAGGTTGTGCTCTCGCCGAAGGCTTGAGCACACCCAATTAGATTAAAATAAACTATACAATAAGTGAGCCCAGAAACACCGAACCAGAAAACAACTGTTTCATTGGTAGTAAACTGGTGCATTTTACACTAGTATTCCCCCCCCCCCCCCCCCCCTCCATTGCACATTAAAGATACTAACAGACTTCCACAGGAGATTGACTCATTACATTAGTGGAACTAGCATTAGTGGTTGTGTTAATATTGCTGGTCCTAGGCTGTGGAATCAACTTCCCCTCTCTGTCAGGCAGGCTCCTTCATTGTCTGTTTTTAAATCCAAACTTAAAACGCATTTATATGCACTAGTGTTTCACTGCCTCTTGAGTTGTGATGTTACTTATTTTACTGTTATTGACCGTTTGTATTTTGTTTCCACTATGTATTTTATGGTGTCTTTTTTTGTGCTTTTGTTCGGCACCTCGGTCAACCTTGCTGTGTTAGAGTGTGCTATATAAATAAAATGTACTTACTTACTTACTAATATCCTATCATGGTATGAACCAGGAAGGAGAGCAGGTAGGGAAGGAACCCAGCCCTGGGAGGGTGTGGGTTCCTTCCCTACCTGCTCTCCAGCCCTGGGAGGGTGTGGGTTCCTTCCCTACCTGCTCTCCAGCCCTGGGAGGGTGTGGGTTCCTTCCCTACCTGCTCTCCAGCCCTGGGAGGGTGTGGGTTCCTTCCCTACCTGCTCTCCAGCCCTGGGAGGGTGTGCCGTGAACCCTCCGACGAGGCCGGGGTTTGGCTCTCTCTCTCTCACACACACACGCCCGGCACGTTGAATAAACCATCTCAGCAGCCCATAGAGATTAGCCAAGCACAGCATGAACAGACTGGAAAAGGTCAGCATTTATGATTGGGTTTTCACACTTCTACATCACTGCAGCTGTCATTGACTAGGAGGGAATCCTCAGTTGCTGCTTGCACTGCTTGCAAAGTTGTAGTGTTCTGGAAAACCAGTGCCAGGAACAACTGGCTTTTCAGACGCTCTTAATCTATCAGGAAAAAGCTGAATTCATTCCAGTTATTAAGATAAATGCTGACGCTGATGAATGGCCGGTTTACAACTATCTTAAACTGCCTCTAAGTCTACTCGAAACAAGATAATTCACCTTGTCTGGAAGTGGTACCATTTTGTTTATGGTTCTTACGCAGAACCCTTTCTGTCCCCCTCTCTCTCGGCCATCTCGGTAACTCTCTTTCTTGCGGAGGAAGCCTAGAACCAGCACATCAATGTTTAACTGGGGTCCAAGCGAGCCGGTGGCTGCCAGCGTCACCAGCTGGTGTTGGGAGCAGAGCCTCTGAGAGAGGCAGGCGGGCGGGCAGGCAGTCGGTAGGAAAGATGGGACGCCAGCAGAGAGCCAGAAGAGAGCCAGCAGACAGCCAGCAGAGAGCCAGCAGAGAGCCAGCAGAGAGCCAGAAGAGAGCCAGAAGAGAGCCAGCAGAGAGCCAGAAGAGAGCCAGCAGCAAGGCCTACATAGTCTGTTGGGAGCCTCAGGGGAGCGGCGAGAAGAGAGAAAAATCATCCTGAAAATATTCTGAATCTACACAAAGACAGAAGCTTGCTGAGTTGTTTGTGTGTGTTTGTTAAGTCTCCTGGCGCCACGAATGTGTCGGGTCCCACGTGAGAAAATCTGCAAAAATGGCCTGATGAGCTATGTATCTGTCTGGCCACGTTTCGTCTCCTAGGGCCCATTGAAATACATCGCAATGTGACAGTCCATTGAGAAACGATTGTGCTTTTGTGAGACATTGAAGATTGCTTTCATTATCCTTCCAAAGACAGCAGATATGGTTAATTAGCCTTTAGGAAACGACATATATTTCATCAATCAAATGAAAATATGAATTTTCATCACATCAAACCATAAAAGAAGCCTTGCCTCTACAAAGAACATGGGCATAAGACAGTAGTTTGGTTTCAGTAAAACAGAGTGACAGACTGAATACTTAAAGAACACTCTCTCAAGAGAGCTGCTTTGATCATCTGCAAAGTTCAATCTTCACCTCAATACTTCACTACAGATCAAGCTTTTGAGATTCACCCCAGCAGTGGTCTGTTCAGGTCAAGAAGTCGCTAAGTTATACAGTAGTCTTCAGATCCTTCCTGAGGATGTCTTGATCCTAGTGTGATAAATGAGGCAAGGTCTTGACATGCATGTGTGCGTGTGAGTGGGTGTGTGTGTGTGTGTATTTCAAAGGCGATACGTCGGCTAAGCCCAGCTGGCACACGACGGCTGGCACACACATAATTGCGAAATAGATGGATGCAGAAAGCTGATTCTCATTGGTGGATCCAGTCAGATCCTCTAGCTCCCATTGGTCGTCTCTGTGTCTGCGTCTCTGTATGGGGGCGTGCGGCTGAATCGTTTCCATCCCAGATGGAAAGGCACATCAATCCTGGGTTGAGCAATCGTGAGGCGCGCTGAATACCTGGGCACAGTCGTTTGGCCGAGGGTTCTTCTAAACCAATCGCTGTACCAATGAGCAGATGCTCATTCCCTATTATCCTCACATTGCAGTTCATTTGTAATACACCAGAGTTGAGTAAATCCACTATCAATCTTGGGAGTAACAGCACTTAATCACGTTTGCGATGTCAATCTGGCAAAACGAACAGTAAACGGAGGGTCTGTTGCGAGTGGAGATCTATGCGTGAGGAAGGAGTAGAGGGTTTAAACACAACCTCAGCAGACAGCTGGAAGCAGCCCCTCCTGCAACCCTTCATCTCTCTCCAGGGACACAGGCAGCCAAAGGGAGCGGGGCAGCAAGCAATGCAGTCCAGCTTCCTGTGACTGGATGCATGGCAAAGAGAGGTGAGTCATCTCTCTCTCCCCTTTCAGATATGAGAGGACAAGACGCTCCAATTCCCTGAATAAGTTCTCCTGATCTGTTACATGTCAGGCCCTCCCCCTCCCTCTCTCTATCCCCCCTCTCTCTCCCTCCCTCTCTCTCTCTCCCTCTCTCTCTCCCCCTCTCTCTCTGCTTCCTCTGTCTCTCTCACACTCTCTCTCCGTCCCTCCCTCCCTCCTTCTCCCTCTCTCTCTCTCTCTGCTTCCTCTCTCTCGCTCTCTCTCTGTCTCCTTTACAGCTCCTCTGTTCTCTCAGGTGTGAGCGTACAAGATATTGTTTATGGCTCACCAGACATTGCTCCACGTCGACTTTACCCCCTTCCCCTCAGCAAACCTTCCTTTTCTCTGTTTTTCCCCCCTCTCTCATACTCCCCCCTCGCCGCTGTATTTCTCCCAGATACGGGGAGGCTGCTTGCTCGGAATCTGTGAGCTCTCCCTCCTCTCCCGCACTCCTCCTGCCTCCATCTACCCATCCATCCCTCCATCCATCCATCCCTCCATCTACCCATCCATCCATCCCTCCATCTACCCATCCATCCATCCACCCATCCATCCCTCCATCCATCCCTCCATCCATCCCTCCATCCATCCATCCCTCCATCCATCCCTCGATCCACCCCATCCATCCACCCCATCCATCCACCCCATCCATCCCGTGAGATGTCCTCAGTACCACTCGCTCCCTGGAGGCATTTCGCACGCCCTCATATCCCATGAGCCTCTGGGGCAGCGCGGGGCTCAGCTTGCTGGAGCAGCCGTCTCCAGGAGGGGGGAATCCCAGGAGAGACTCACCTCTCTATCGGACAGTTGGACTGGGTTTGAAACAGTGACGTGGCGCCTGGCACCACAGAGGCGATGAACATGTAGCAACTCCAAATACAATTATATTCATGTCTTTCATGGCCGATTGAATCTTGGTTGTCCCCACTGTGACCGTGGCAATGCAGCTGAACATTTTCCACACGCACGCACACACACACACACACAGGCCCTGTTTCTGTTCCACTGGGTGCAGTGCACCTGGGTCTCAGGTCTCTAGTCTGGCTTCTCTGGTGCAGAGCGGCAGGCCTTCTGGGAACAGTGTGGTCCAGCCTGGACAGGCCGCGGAAGAGACAGAAGCCAGAGATGCCCCCATACACACACACGCACGCACACACATACACACGCACGCACACACATACACACGCACGCACACACACACGCACGCATACACACACACACACACGCGCACACACACACGCACGCACACACATACACACACGCACACACACACACACACGCACGCACACACACACATACACACACACACACGCACACGCACGCGCACATACACACACACACACACAGCACAGAGGCCACAGGGGATTAGACATGATCCAGCCTTCTGGTTACGGTCACACTAAAATTGAGCACAGAGGACTGCCAGAGGACAGTGTCATTTAGACAGGGTTTGCCACAGCACATGTATTTGTGTGCACATGGAAATGTGCATCGTTTAAGATCCTCGGCAAAGTGATTAAAAGGATGCAATGCAAGCATGGTACTTGACAGTGGTTTTCCACATGACAAGGCCGAGACGATTCCCTCACATTTTCAAATGGCTACAATTTAATTTCCAAACTGTAGTAATTATGTTTTTTTTGTTGTTGCCTGAAACTAGTTTGTTCAATTTGTTTCATCATAATAAAACAAATGAAATGATAATAGAAAATATGACATTGATAATGTGATGCATGAGATCCATTTTCAGTAGGTGCTTTCTTTTCTTAGGCCCTGGATACATAATGTTCGCGTTGAGTGAGCATTCGGGACTAAACCCCCATTCAACCTCCTCACTCCAGGCCAAGTCAATCTTTCATGTAATGCTGATTTAATAGTATGTTAGTTCAGGGGCTAAGTGTTGTGCAACAAGGAAGGGATGACTTCAGATCCCCCAGAGAACATCCTGTACATTAATGTGTGTGTGTGTGTCTAAACAGATAAATCCCAGTGGATGGCTGCATGGTGCTGTCAGAGGCCTGGGCTATGTCCTGGTAATTGACATGGGAGCGCGTGTACAGGGAGCTCCTTTCAGATGCGTCGAAACAGCATGGAGGTAAGAGTCTGGATCAGTGCACCCACCTTCACAGGAATCCCTGTCACTAGCTGTTACCTTCACTCTCTCATCATCTCACTCTGACTGCACCTCTACATCACATTCTCTCACTGCCTCACTCTTCTTTGCTTCCTGGTTGTCAGGTGGCTGGGAGTCAGGTGGCCGAGCGGTTAGGGAATCGGGCTGGTAATCTGAAGGTTGCCAGTTCGATTCCCGGCCGTGCAAAACGACTTGTGACCTTGGGAAAGGCACTTCACCCTACTTGCCTCGGGGGAATGTCCCTGTACTTACTGTTACTTGCTCTGGATAAGAGCGTCTGCTAAATGACTAAATGTAAATGTAAAGAACTGATTGCATAGATACTTTCCCACACATCCACAGTAACGCCATGTTCCTGGATGTGTCCTGCCATGACTACGTATGCACGTACAGTAACGGCCAAAAAAAGTTGTATGGTAGTGTTGTGTTGTGGTATATGTGTGTACTGGCATTGCTCTTGCAGTCTCCTGCCTTTTCGTAGAAGGACGAGCCAATTCTTTTCATTCTCAAGCTCTGTTCTTTTCGACCTTCATGTTCCTCCGCCTGTTCTGCTACCCAGGAAACCTGAGGCGATGTAAACAGACAGAGACATGAGTCAGAGCAAGACCCTGGGCGAAAAAACACCCCCTCGAGGTCACAGAGGGGACTAGTGACACATAACACACACACACACACACACACAGGAACACAGACACACACACAGGAACACAGACACACACAAGAACGGGCCTTTCTTCAACACCGAGATATCCTCTCCGCCATCAGTGTTTGGAATCTCTCCGCAGTCCTCATCGACCATCTGCTGGGTCTGTCTGAGTTAGGTCGCCCTCGCCGTCGAGGATATCTCACACTTTTTTATTGTGTGTGAAATCTCCCAAGACTCTGGGGGCTGAGAAAAGAAGCCTTTTAATCTCCTCGCTCCAGCAGCCAGCAGTTAGTCAACGTGTCTCCAACAGCCAGACAACCGGCCAAGCAGATGGCTGAGCGGTAAGGGAATCGGGCTATCATTTACATTTACATTTAGTCATTTAGCAGACGCTCTTATCCAGAGCGACTTACAGTAAGTACAGGGACATTCCCCCGAGGCAAGTAGGGTGAAGTGCCTTGCCCAAGGACACAACATCAGTTGGCATGACCGGGAATCGAACTGGCAACCTTCGGATTACTATCCCGATTCCCTCACCGCTCAGCCACCTGACTCCCTATCACTCAGAAGGTTGCCGGTTCAATTCCTGGCTATGCCGTTTGACGATGTGTCCTTGAGAAAGGCACTTCACCCTACATGCCTCGGGGGGGGAATGTCCCTGTACTTACTGTAAGACGCACTGGATAAGAGCGTCTGCTAAATGACTAAATGTAAATGTAACCAGCAGCAGCCAGGAAGCAGAGAAGACGGCTGACACATGACAGCTTCTTTCGGGGGAATCGGTTTAGCCACTCACACCTGTGTTACATAACCACATTAGCTAGGGTAGCAATTATATGTGTGGAGACGGGCATAAATACACTCATGCACCCTCACACCCAAACGCACACACACACACACACCCAAACGCACACACACACACACACACACACACACGTACACACACACACACACCCAAACGCACACACACACACCCAAACGCACACATACACCCAAACGCACACACACCCAAATGCAGACGCCTGCACGTACACCCCTGCACACACACACAAACAAATATAATCAGTTACAGCCTGATTCGATCGCCTGTTCAGGGACATTTCAGGCGTCCGATACATTTACAGATCCAGAACACTTTTTCATATCCATATCCATATTTCCAGAAGCTGCACATGTAAGACAGATACTTATCCGTTTTCCGCTCTCTCTCTGTCTCTCTCTGTCTCTGTCTCTCTCTCTGTCTCTCTCTCTCTCTCTTTCTCTCTCTTTCTCTGTCTTTCTCTGTCTCTCTCTCTGTCTCTCTCTCTCTCTGTCTCTCTCTCTGTCTCTCTGTCTCTCTCACTCTCTCTTTGCCATCCAAGCGCCGTCATCTCTTCCTCACACCCTAGTAGGATCTCACAAAAAGATGACTTTTTAATTATCTTTCTTGACAAGTCTATGCTCAGTAATTAGTGTGACACCGCGGACGAGTAATTCAGAAAATTTACGTGTTCTGGCCCACAAATCCCAGCAGGATGGTAATTAAGCCGTGGTCGTGACTGTGGCCCAAAGCAGCTACTGTCACTTCCAGAGCTCCTTCTGGGAGAGAGAACGCTGCGAGATGCCCCCCCCCCCCACACACACACACACCCACACACACACCCATACCCCCACCCCCCCACACACACGTGCTTTACCCCCCCCTCAGACAAGCCTAATCTGCTCGGTGGTGACCACATCAAAGAGCGTCCAACCATCATCACTACAGCCCATGCTGAGGGTTAGGCAGTCGAAACTAACCACGCCCCCCCAGCAACATCAGCTGATTAGTATAACACTACACTCGCCTCAGTGCATCACATAGCAGAGACTCTAGGTGAACAGCTAACCAGTGTGGAAGCTACCTTGCCCCCGTCTAAGAGAAGGATGGGGAGAGGTGGGGGAGGAAGCAAGCATGGCTTTCAATTTTCCACCTCTCTGTTGTCTTCTGATCAGTTTCTTTTCCCCTTACTGCTGGCTCACAGTTCACTGCCCGCGTCAAGGCTGTGTCTCCAGAACACATTTGATTTATCAAGTACCGCCCCCCCCCCCCACGCACACACACATCCCCCCCCCCTCACACCCGTAGCCCCTCCATCTAAAGGACAGGCTGTGTGCCCTTGTCCCTAACTCCAACACAGGTGACGGCAGGGACAATCTCTGTGCGCCACACACAGTGTTCCCTCTTAGCACAACGGATGGGGAGTAAGGGTTTGGCTGATTCATGATCCAAAATTAAACACATTTATCACACAATGTGCTTCAAATAATTAAGTCCTTTTTTTATGGCTGAACTAATCGCCACAGGATCACCAGACCTTCAAAGTACTAGCCACAAATCTACCTCTCTCTCTCTCTCTCTCTCCCATGGCTTCTCCACAATTGTTGCATAACAGCTATTTCTATCGAGATGCCATTTTGTTGAGTAAAGATAGCTCTGCTTTTCTCTAAGTGTCAGTTGGAAGAATAACAGGAATGAGAAAATGAAGATAGTGTTTCCTCTCCCTCTCCCTCTCTCCCCCTCCCTCTCTCTCTCTCCCTCTCTCTCCCTCCCTCCCTCTCCCTCCATCTCTCCCTCTCTCTCCCTCTCATTAAGGTCCATTGAGAGGGGGTTGTCAGTGTAATCAATACAACTGAGAACACCAAAGAGGCGCAGACCTATCTGACACTAAGGCCGCTGGGATGAAGATGAAAGCTAGATGATGGAACCTTTAATATGTGTTGTGACTGCAAGTCAGGAGATGCGTCTGGGTTCCTGCTTGAAAGACCAAGAGTTAACAACAGAATCCTTGGCCTTGTCTGGGTATGTGATGACTGTACAACACGGAGATCATCGACCAAGTGTTGACGGAGAAAGGTTTTGTCAAAAACCGGATCTACAGAGAGCAGGGAGTCCTTCAGATACTGGCCGGATGGAACAAAGCCATTTATCTTCCTACAACCTTCACACAACAGTCCTCGAAAATGTTGTCACTTTTCATTGTGAATCTGTAGGCAATAACACAGACTGGCATCATACCCCGGATCACAATGCATTATTTTGTGTCTAAGAAAACACAATGTATAACAGAAACAACTAGAGTCAGAACTTTGAGTGTTTTTTCTCACACATTGCGAGCATTTCTAATGATACAACACAGATGTTTCTATTGAGAGGCAAGGCCAGTGTTCTCAGCATAACAGTAATGTAAACGAAAAGAAATGAGGAATTTAAACTTCCGACCTCTATATTTACTGCTCTCCCATTATATGAAGGTAAATTCCATGTTATTCATATGAATTGATATTAACATAAAAACAAATTCTGTAGTGCACATCATCTGGGCCTCTCTCTAAAAGCTCTTCCATAAGGCATTGATTAGACCCAAACACTTGACAGCTCTGGGCCACTCAAATGTATTTTTTTATTTATTTCTTTTTGCACTCAATCAATGTTTATGTATGGAAATATACTGTGTTTCCCCCCGGGGGCGTATTTGTTCAGTGGTATCTAGTATGTCTGACACAGTCTAATTTGCGGCAGAAAAGTCATTATTTTGCTGGGTTTTCACGCAAGTGTGTTACATAACTTTTTGAAGCCAGGGGTGACGTTTGATAATTGAATCATGCTGATGAAAAGAATATAGTTGAGCTATCCAATCACAGCTTCACACTCATGTACAGACTCTGTACACACACACATACACACACAGTATTGTAAGCAATCACACACTTTTCAGGCAATGAGACACAGCGTACCACAAAACAATCCAATATATCATGTACCCTTCACTGCAGAACACCCTAATAAAAAATGACATACTTTGTAGAACCATCATCAATCTACGAAAGAAGTGTAGCCTGCCAGTCTGCTGGCAGTTTCAACCCGCAAACACACACTCAAACACACACTCAAACACACACACACACACACACACTCGAACACACACACTCAAACACACACACACACTCGAACACACACACTCAAACACACACACACACACACTCGAACACACACACTCAAACACACACACACACACACTCGAACACACACACTCAAACACACACACACACACACACACTCGAACACACACACTCAAACACACACACTCAAACACACACACACACACACACACACTCGAACACACACACTCAAACACACACACACACTCAGCGTGGGCTCCAGGTCTGTGCCTTCACAGTCCTGTATGTGAACCCTTCCCACTCTGCAGCAGGAGTGGGCGGGGAACAGGGTCGAGACATGGGCAGAGACCTGCCCAAATTCTCCCTACTTCAAAAACCCAGCAAGGCTTCCCCCCCCTAGGATCCTATGCGGGGGAGTAATCAGGTTCCCTCTCTTGTACTTCACTTCCCTGCTTTCATGTGGAACTGAGAATAATATGTGGGCAGGTTTCTGTGTGTCTGAGTGAGTGTAGAGGGTGTGGACATCCAGTACACAGCAAGACACATATCTAGCAGTGTGCTCTGAGTAGTTCTCTATTTCTCTCTTTCTGCCTGCCTGCCTGCCTGTTTGCCTGTCTGTCTGTCTGTCTGCCTCTGTCTGCCTCTGTCTGCCTCTGTCTGCCTCTGTCTGCCTCTGTCTGCCTGTCTGCCTGCGGGCTCGTTCTCCTACTCCTCCTCCTCCTCCCTCCTCCTCCTCCCAAACCTTCCGTCAACCCTGAGAACAAGCTTAAAGGGACCCGCCCCCATTAAGAAATCCCCTTTTTCCCTAATTGAACAGTGCAGTCTTTATTAACACCCAAGGCTAATTGAAAATGACCCCCCCTCATCAATCCAGGGTGGTCCACAGAGAGGGTGGGGGGGGGGGGGGGCGCTAACAGTGATTACCTCATTCTTCCCTAACCCTCTATAACTGTGTTACGACTTGTCACACCAGGTTGCAGTATAGCAGTCCAGACGCATTTACACAAATGAACAGATTTATGTTCATTAATCCCTCGTAGGCACCAAGTGATTTATGGGTGCAGTTGTAGGCAGTGTAGACGGAAGCTGAATAGAGGAATACATTACCTTACGTACTCCCAGCATGCACCCTGAGTATATACACATGTACATCTCAGACACAGAACATCCACCACATCTCAGAATGAGATGCAACTCCTGTGCATTGAACTGTAACCCCTGACTCTCCACTGTGTACCTTCCTGTAATCCCTGGATATCTAATGTAACCCCTGTCATCTCTCTTTATCTAGTGGAGGGATTCATCAAGAAAGTGTTACACCGTTTAGCACACACACACGTGCGTACATACACAGGACCAGAAAGGAGGCTTTGGGTGTGTGTGTGTGTGTGTGTGTGTGTGTGTGTGCATGCCAAAGGCTCCTTGGTGGTCCTTTGTATCTGTGTGTGTGTGTGTGTGTGTGTGTGTGTGTGTGTGTGTGTGTGTGTGTGTGTGTGTGTGTGTGTGTGGTACAAACTACAAAGTGACTCATTTAGTACAGTGGGATATTTTCCTGCCAGTGACTGAATGCTCCTGGTCTGTAAACAGACAAATGTCCCCTACAGGAACACACACCGCCCTGCAGCTCCCACATGCCTCAGCCTAATGAATTTTTAAAGACAGCATAAATCAAACCACAGGCCAGATCAATAGACCACAGAGTGGATTTCATAAGCCTGATACACACGACGCCTCCGCCCGGGCGCCTTGTCAAACGACCTCTCACCTGAACCCCGCTCGGTCACACTCTCTCTCTTTATGTCTCTCTCTCTCTCCCCCTCTCCCTCTCCCTCTCCCCCTCCCCCTCCCCCTCCCTCTCTCTCTCTCTCTCCCTAAAGTAGAGTAATGGAATCTCATTAGATGTGTCAGCAGCGTTCATGGTGGCTTCCACCTGTCTTCTCTGAGATGCACAGTGACCTACATGCTTGATTAACCTGCAGATTGCTGGTGAATCCCTGGCATAACTGGTGCTGTGGTGGATCTCCAAGGATATGGACGATTTGGCCTTCTCTAACATCCGATGGAACTGCTGTAAATCGCCTAACGATGGGCTGTCTTCGTAGATCAGAGGCATGACTAGTCAGAGACAGGGAAGAAGGGGACATCTATTGAGGACGATGCTCGTTACCTCCATGGAGTCCTGCTTTGTTGAATGCTGCACACAGAGAGTTGGGGTTTCCAAACCAGCAGGTCTGTGGATGCTGTGGATGTTAATTCCATCTTGTGCTCAGGGAGTCAGGTGGCTGAGCGGTTAGGGAATCGGGCTAGTAAGCAGAAGGTTGCTAGTTCGATTCCCGGCTGTGCAGAATATGACGTTGTGTCCTTGGGCAAGGCACTTCACCCTACATGTCCCTGTACTTACTGTAAGTCGCTCTGGATAAGAGCTTCTGCTAAATGACTAAATGTAAATGTAATGCTCCCATCTGAATGACAAGCCTGGGTGCTGTGCTTCTCCTGCATGGGTCATTAGCTTCACCGTAGCACGGAAACCTTCCAATTACCTGGCAAGGGGTTCAAACTCCCTCCTCCTCTCATCTCCCTCACCTCGGCGTGGAGAAAGATGAAATTGCTGGAAGATTGTATGCAAGATCCAAGAAACTATTTCTCGGAGATTGAAGAAAATATCTGAAGGAAAGATAAACCACTCTGGCGAAAAGTGATAAAGGGAAGAAGTAGGTAATCACTTTAATTAAATCAAGATGTTGGGGAGAATGCAGAATTAGGAAAATCTCATGGATGAGGGGAAGTGTGGAAGGGATTGGGACAAGAAGAGTGAGAAATAACTTAAAAGCCAAAAATAATCGCTTGTGCAGATGGAGCAAAAGATGAGGATGATGAAAGATGGAAGGAGAGAGCAATCAACTGTCAAATATGCAAGTTCTCACATGGGGTGGCGTCACTGAGCCTAATGATGGTAAACACCATGACACCAAGCCCCAACTAGCTGGAATGAAAGACAGACGAGGCTTAATTATGACTGGTTTACAGATCCACAACCCACATTCTAGCAATACTGAAGATGCATTTTTAAATGGCTGTTTCAGACAGTTTGCATAATTCGCAAATGTTTTGGGAGAACACCACCAAACACTAGGTTTCAAGGTTTCACATAAGCCAGCTCTAGTGAATAACAAGTTTATTTCAGTGCCCCCCTCCTCGCTGCCAACGGGAATCCGAGCCATCTTCACTGACAATAAAGACAAAGACAGATGAAACAAGGGGCGGAAAGCTGTGTGGTTAAAAGACAACAGAATTGTTCTGATTCTCAAGGACGTTGCTGTGTCCTCTCCCCTCCAGCTGAGTCTGTCCCCACTGAATCTGTCTCGGTCTCACAAAAATCGGGTCCTGTCATTCCTTCTCTGCTACTTACGAACCATGAAGCATTGTAAACGGGGGAGAGCTGGAGGGATTGAGAGACCCCAGAAGGCTGGAGCTGGAGGGATTGAGAGACCCCAGAAGGCTGGAGCTGGAAAGCTTCAGACTAATTCCATATTTTTGTATCCATAATTTTGTCCGAGTACAGTTCTAAGCCAATGCCAAGTGAGCGCTAAGTCGTTCTTCACGCAGACAATTGGGGTTTTTCTACAAATAATCCCAATCATGCCAACACATATGACAACCGGGTAACAAGCTTTTGCACAAGCAAAGCCATTCACATTACAGCAGAAACACATGACATACTCTATAATGCACTGTTGACCTTATTCTCACAAGGCAATCTGTGGAATAGGGAGATTTGGCTTGTCTCCTGAAAGACTTTTTATGCCAAAGAACAATGGCCTAGTTTGTCATGCCAGCCTCTTAAACATGCATCACAGGCAGGGCAGACAATGATTCAAAAACACAAAAGCGCCCACTGTCATTACACTCTCTGAAAAGCAACACACAACCATTATCCACACGCATTAGATTAGCTCAGAATGTCTAACAACCATCTTAATAAACCCAGTACTTGACCCTCAGAGAGGCCTCATCCAGGTCTTGATCATAATTATCGTTTCATTTAGAATTTCCTTTTGTGTCCTACTCTTGAGAGTCCATTTTCTACTATTTCTGCACTGATAGAAAACTCTCTGGAGCATTGCCATGTCAACTAAACAACAGATTCCAATAGGCATGCAGCACTCGCATGGGTCATTAGGTACTTATTATGGTCTGGGAGCTCAGGTGGCGTTGTTATGGTTTCTCAGCACTCACCGGAAAACCGGCTGAGATAAAAATCACACATAGTCCAGTTTTTGGACAATTCCTCAATGCATCACAGGCACATTCCCCACAAAGGTGTACGTGTTTGTAATGTGAACCACTTCTAAATGATAAAAATGACTATTTAATCATCAACTCACAGCCCTTGCTTCGCCACGGGAAGAAAGGTACGTTCACAAGCAGGTGTCATGCATCATCGGCAATGACAGTCGTCTCCCTGTTTGTGATGAAGCGGGGGGAGAAAGGATTGAACGGGGAGAGTGGTGCACTCCTATTGCAGCTAGCCTGGTCCTTACCATCTGTTCTGGAGGCTTCCACCCCCTCCCTGCTCACCCTGGCCCTGTCTCCCTCCCCCTGTATGGAGACACTCTGGGGCTACAGATGCCATGAAAGGCCAGAGAGACTGTAAAGCAACTCACATCCTCACTTTCCATCCATCAGCATAACCGCTCAGTTCTGATGATTAGCTATTGATGCTGTTCCAAGAACTCCAGGAATTGGGATTCAACAAAACACATAACCGTGACTAATAGGCACAGTTCTGCGTAGTGGTGTCGTGGCAAAAGGAAGACCTAATTTGGAGTCAAAGAGATTCAGTAATCCACTTTGTTCTGATCGACGCCCCTGATCGGAACCCGCGTAGCGTGGCGCAGGAACGGATCTGAGATCAAGTTGCGGAGAAAGCATGAGTCACCAGCTCCTCCCCCTGCGTAGATGTGGGTCTGCATATCAACAACAGGCCCCTTCCACAACAACAACAACCCCTTTTTAATTTCTCAACCCTGATCAGCCGTAACCATGACGACGTGACCGGCGTCCCACCAAACCTCCCACAACCTCTATTCCTAGCTCTATCACAGTCGCAGAAGGTGCCAGCCACAGCACAGCCTAGTGCAAGAACTAGAGGCTCAGAGTCCACCTGACATCCAGCCAGTATTAATGACAGCTAATAGTTCAATTACAGCCGGCCAAGCTTTCTCTCCAGGGGAAGAGATTGTTATCCACTGATTGGATCTGCTGCCGGCTGCTGCTATCATCGCTTCAAAGCTGCCTGGGGCCGTTGTTAACACGGCCGGGGTGAGAGGCGAGCTGTCTCATAGCCTGCCTGGAGCAGGAGGGAGGGAAGACCACTGGGTCAGGATGGGAAGGAAGGCACTTCCTCGTGTGTGTTTCTTACTGTCGAGTTCTGGAGGCGTGAGGATGTTTTGAGGTGTTTCACAAAGATATGACGGGATTGTCGATGATGAACTGATTAGGATTTGTCATCTACACCCCTGGTATATTGTTGTCATATTTTTGTTTTACAAAAACATACGCTCTTTCCTCTGTTCCCAGTTGCCCAGTGACCCTGCGTTTATATTTACATTTAGTCATTTAGCAGACGCTCTTATCCAGAGCGACTTACAGTAAGTACAGGGTCATTCCCCCGAGGCAAGTAGGGTGAAGTGCCTTGCCCAAGGACACAACGTCAATTGGCATGACCGGGAATCGAACTGGCAACCTTCGGATTACTAGTCCGACTCCCTCACAGCTCAGCCACCTGACTCCCAGTTATATCTGGTCAATCATTTTTTTATGAAGCCATACTTGTACAAAGGCCTTTGTTTCTACGAGTCATACTCCATTATTGTGAAGACATAGCAGATGGCCTCTCATGGGCTCCACAGACAACAGTCTGATTTTATAACTATCTTCAGATTTACAGAGGGAGTAATCTACCTTGGCTTCATCACTGCCCCCAGAGCGGCTGCTTTGCACACTGTAACTAAAGAATCTTACTCTCCCCAGCAGGCCTGGGATCATAGCAGGGTCATCTGTTGGTGGCCATAAGAGTATCTCCCTTCAGATGGATGTGTGTTGTCTCAAACATCCGATGGAACTGCTGTAAATTGCCTAGCCTTGGCTGTTCTCTCTGACATGTTAATCTGTGTATATATTTCCCCCAGTTTCGGGTTACTTGTAATCAAGAACGCATCGACATAGGAAATACAAAATGATTAGTAGCCTACCTGGTCCAAATCTTTTTCATGGTCGTTCACAATCTCAAATTTGGTCTGGTCATCATGGAGACTTCCGGAATAGGATGGATTGCATACGCCATCTAGCGGTACTTTCAGGGAATTCGGGGTTCCAAATCAATGACATAAACATATTAAAAAACTTTAAACCCCTCGCAAAGCATGGGAAGAAAAGTTACATATAATTGATGAGTATAATATTGGCTGCAGTTCTGCTAATTTATATATAATCCATATAACCAAACTATAAACGTTATAGTACGAATGACACTATAAAACTGCGTGCAATTTTAACAGAGGGCCACGTTATTAGTTGAATAGCCACATTTGGAATAACTTCTACATAGAGAACGCACATTCTTCCAGGCGCAAGCACGCGTTAAATCCTCGTGCACAACGCGGAGTTTAAAACTTTTCCCCGGAGCTCTGGCTTGTTACTGAACCGCCGTAGCACATTCACCTACCGCTCAATCGCTCACGTAATGGCCATTGCGCGTCCCCGTTACCGATTTGGAGAAGTCGGTGCCATCTCCACTCACACAAGCAAGTAGAAGCCGCTTTGTTTCCCAAAGCAAAAAGAGAAAACGGACAAAATGATTTGGTAAGTCTGAATTCTAATCGTGTTATCTGGTTGGCATTTGGTTCAATATGTTTTAGCAACACTAGTGTAAAGTGAGAAATAATGCAAAAGTAAAAACTATACTGCTGATGAGCAGCCTAAACAGACCTAGTTAAGACAATTAAGTATGTAGTAGGTAATTTTCAAGTACAATTTCTATTATCTTTGTATTCAACAATTTCACAAATGGATGGATGCTAAAATACAAATATGAGTAGTGAAATACTTATATATGAATACTTAATATGTATGTGTATATACATACATAAAATATATATAAATAATATAGCAGCCTACAATCACTAAAACTAGTGTGAGCTACTTTTGTAGTCAGCTAGTGCCTCTTGTAGTCTTTGTAGTTCTTTTGTCTCTGAGTTGGCTGACAACTGCTTGTACACTCCCCTTTAGACCAAGCAAGGGGGTCAGTGGACTGATGGTGGAGGGCAAGCATTATGCATCTCATTAATTAGTCCATCCCCTTTCCAGAAAATTCAGCACAGTGTATGTAGATAGTACTGTGACAGTGTATGGATATTAAAGTAATCTGTATGTAAAATCAATGTCAAAAATGTCTTACTAACTGTGTGCAAGAGTTGAGTTGGGTTTAGGGATTGGCTGGTTGTGCACAGAAATTTACTTCACTTAATTTGTTTCCCCACTGTTTATAATTTTCTGAACCACAGTGTCAAATGCCATACCCACATTATGATCATCAGGCATTAATTGACCATTCTCCTCTTAACAGAAAAGGAGTCTGAAATACTTAAAGCGAGAGACAGGACAAAGCACAGTATGACACGGCCAGTGTACAACAAATTAATCTGATTAAAGAATTACAGCATTCCAAAGCGGAATCTCACATAATCATCCGGATGAAAATGTCGGTTGAGAATGTTGTAATTCTGTAATTCTGTTGCCCATGGTGACTGTGCCTCAAGATACGATGTGGAAATTGCATTGCGCTGTTGAATAAATGCCATGCCTTAAAACAAATCAATTACATTCCACCTCAAAAGGCCTTTCTATTGCTGCCCATGGCTTCCTTCCAAAGTATTGGTTATGTCAAACACATAAACACACTCAGGAACACACTATGGTTCCAAGGTGGGGCAGGGCTAGGTTAATGAGTGATTCAACTGGGCAGAGGGCAGGTAGACAAGAACTACATCCTGTGGGGAAACAGCTTTCTGTGGTAAAATCATCAAAAATACTCAACATTTTCCCTCTCCAAGGACCCGAGGCATCTACAGGGGTAAGACGCTGGGAGGAAAGAGAGATTTGTGATTGTGAGCAGATTACTTTACCCTTTATCTTGCTCGTCTTGGAACAGCTCAGAAAAACATGTCAGATGATTTTAAAAACAAGTCCCTGATGGGCTATCCATATCCTAGCACTGTATCAGCAAATGTCAAATGAAGACACTGACAGACAAGCTGTATGGATTTAGCTGTGATTAATGATTCGTTGAGGTTGTTCATCAGGTTTATCTTGTGCGAGGTGGCAGTGATTAGAAATGGGTGACATGTAAACTGTGTTCCTTCAAGATATGCCAGTGTACGGTATGTCAGGCTCCAGAAGCTGTCATGTGCGGTTGTTATCGAGCTGTATTGCCTTCTGTGGCGAATACAAGGCAGCGACTCCATAGGCTGTGCTCCACCGCAGCAAATGAAACCAACAAAAGGGCATGCTCACCTTCCTTACACTGTATGTGCTCTGATAAAGAACAGAGGATTGTGTACACTTTGGGTGGGACACTCAGACACTGTTTTTTTTTTTACAACAGAGGCAAACAACAAGCTGATGCTGTGTTTCACTGTGCAGACACAGTGAAACACAGCATCAGGTTTCATGTTTTAGGAATACAAAAAAGAACACAGTTAATCTAGGATTGGGATTATAGTTAGCCCTTCTGTTTGAAGGTATAGGCAGTCCTGTCTCTCTGAAACTGAGAGCATTTGGCTGACAAAAATAAATAAAATAAGGACCTAAAACAACATACTTAAATAAGACACACAGATGTTCAGACCGTACTTGAGATCTAACAAGGCTTGCTTATTCATGTCGCTGTGACTAGTGAACACCCTCTCCTCAGCAGATGAGTGCTCAGCCATAAATCACAACCAGACCAGCGAGTCACGCCTGATTGGACACCTTTCCTCTCGCCACGTCGCTGTCTGTTGCCGTCGTGGGACCCGGGGTCACCATGGAGACGGTGGTGATCGTGGCCATCGGGGTGCTGGCCACCATCTTCCTGGCGTCCTTCATTGCCCTGGTGATGGTGTGCCGACACCGCTACTGCCACCCCCTCAGCATACTGCATCACTTTGACTCCAAGTCAGTGTTCCAACGCATCTGGGGATGGGAGGGGACGTCAGCACACGGGTGGGTTAGGGTGCATATGACCTGCAGCCCGAGGCTGTGGTCTCCTCGCTTCACAGTTGATTGTACTGACTGTTCCCTTCTTGTGTTCCACGCATGGTCTCTGTGGTTTAGCCCCTCTACATAGCACTCAGGGCAAACCTGCTTGAATGTGAGGTTAATGCCAAGTTAACATGCAAGGTCTCGCTCTCTCTCTTGCTGTCAGTCTGTTTCTCTTTCTTTCTCTCTTGTTCTCTCTGTCTGTCTCTCTCTCTCTTGCTCTTACTCTCTCTTTCTCTTGCTCTCACTGTCTGTCTCTCATCAAGCCCTTGTGTATTCTCCTATGCAACCTCACATCTCTCTGTTCACCTGGTCCCCATTGTCCTCCCCCAGACCCAACGTGGACCTTATTGGGGCCATGGAGACCCAGAGCGAGCCCTCAGAACTCGAGCTGGATGACGTGGTCATCACCAACCCTCACATCGAGGCCATCCTGGAGAATGAAGACTGGATCGAGGACGCCTCGTACGTCTGACTTAGGAGCATACCAGTGCTAGCCTGAGTGCTAGCCTGAGTGCTAGCCTGAGTGCTAGCCTGAGTGCTAGCCTGAGTGCTAGCCTGAGTGCTAGCCTGAGTGCTAGCCTGAGTGCTAGCCTGGCCGCTAGCCTGGCCGCTAGCCTGGCCGCTAGCCTGGCCGCTAGCCTGGCCGCTAGCCTGGCCGCTAGCCTGGCCGCTAGCCTGGCCGCTAGGCTGGCCGCTAGGCTGGCCGCTAGGCTGGCCGCTAGGCTGGCCGCTAGGCTGGCCGCTAGGCTGGCCGCTAGGCTGGCCGCTAGGCTGGCCGCTAGGCTGGCTGTACACAAGTCCATAGAGACCTCCTCTCGGTCTATTATCAAGTATTAGCAGATTCAATATTGTATACAGGCATGTACTAGAGCATATTTTAACTGAATGTTTGTTTTTAACAGTGGTTTGGTGTCTCACTGTATCTCCATCCTAAAGGTAACGTTAAGCAACACCCAGGTGCTTTGATATTTTTTCTTTCTTGTCCAACTGGATCATATTTACTGTACACACACTGTGTGTTCACAGATCTGCCACACCCTGACTGAAAAGCTGGTCGCCATGACAATGGGCTCAGGAGCAAAGGTCAAGGCCCCGGCCAGCCTCAGTGACATCATCACCGTTGCCAAACGCATCAGTCCTAGGTGACATTCAGACTGGGTTGAATCTATCATCTGAATTGCAGCCGTTATTACAAATCTATATTTTTATTAAGACGGATACTGGCTGACCTATTCTCCGACCTCTCTTTTGTCCCTTCCCGTAATCCTGTGTGTCGTGTGCAGGGTTGATGACGTGGTTCGATCGATGTACCCCCCCCTGGATCCCATCCTGCTGGACGCCAGGTAATCACAACTGCCACTAAGCCTCCATCATCTGCCATGGAGAGACAGTTAAGAGCAGACAGTGATGGCTGACCATGCAGACAGCTGCCTTATAGAATGCATTCATAGAGCGCTCTAGACTGAGTGCGGGGTACCTGGGCTGCGACAATCAAAGAGGAAATGATGTGCTTGGTCTTTTTGTTCAGCTTAAACCTGTCTGTCTTATGGTGTCCCTCAGGGCCACTGCTCTCCTCCTGTCGGTCAGCCACCTGGTTTTGGTGACACGCAATGCCTGTCACATGTCTGGCAGTATGGACTGGATCGACCAATCGCTGCATGCTGCAGAGGATCACATGGTGGTGCTTAGGGAAGCGGCCCTGGCTTCTGAACCAGAGAGAAGTCTACCTGGAATAGACATGCAGAGAGAGCAGGCCATTTAGAGTACACACATACAAACACACATATTTGCATATATTTGCATATACACTCACATTCCCACACTGCATTAGAGGAACATTAATACATATACAGTCAAAGGTGAATTCATACTCCATATGTATTCATCTACCATAACTAAGCAAGATGTTACACTTTTAAGATAGACGTTGTATTAAAAGTCGTTGTGAGGTCTCTTCATGCACTGGCCCCCTCGTACCTCGTACGTTTGTGGCCCATCTCTCCGCGGTGGGCCTTAATCCCACTCGTTAGGGCTGCACAGTCACATGGAGGCTTAAATTCACTCCGTTAATCCAGGCTTTGGAGAAAAACACCCAAATGAAGAAGAAGAGGTAGTCATTTACATTTAGTCATTTAGCAGACGCTCTTATCCAGAGCGACTTACAGTAAGTACAGGGACATTCCCCCCGAGGCAAGTAGGGTGAAGTGCCTTGCCCAAGGACACAACGTCATTTCGCACGGCCAGGAATCGAACCAGCAACCTTTGGATTACTAGCCCAATTCTCTAACCGCTCAGCCACCTGACTCCGAGTCAGTTAAATCACGGTCCGTGTCTCGTGGCACTGGGCATGTCCAAGCGGTTGAGGGAGCTATCTGAGATCAAATGCGTTGTTTATGTATTTACCCTACTGTAGTAATACAGGGGAGCTGTGTGTATATACTAGCTAAGGATTGTTCGGTTACCAGTACTGAGCGATCTGAAGCAGATTTTGCGTGCCTTGCGCTGACTGATATCATTGGAGCATGTGTACCTGTTAGCCCATGCATACCTAATACAGAAGCTCCTAGGGCCCTAATTACAGCCTTAACCAGCCCTCACACATGGTGTATAGCCAGAGATGCAAATGCTGCACAATACTAGGGGTCTTTCCACCTACATTATTATAGGCTGCTACAAAGCTTTCCATTCCACTGCCAACACTGACAGGAACCCACACTAGTATGACACCAATAACATATGTACAGCACAATCATGTAAAATGCACAAATTAGATTTTAGAGAGAAAACTATATTACTGTCAAGCCCTCAACTAAGCGTAGTGACAAATCAGTGGACTCTGCGTCTGTCCTCCTGAAGAGACATTTGTGACTTTTTCGCTTCTTCAACGTCAAATTGACATTTACAGTTTGAATGACTGTCAGTAGCTGTAGACATGCAGGTCTCTTTGATAGAATTATATTGATCGATGAGGAAACATGAAGACATTGGTTACTCCTTTATTCTCCTTGTTTACATTGTTTGTTAGAAGTTTTTTTAATTTTTATTCAGTCCTGTTTTCACGTCCCATCCACAGTTCACTACTGACGTCCTTCTATTCCTCCTCTCTATCTCTTTCATTCATTCCCTTCATTGATTTGTACAGATAAATTAAAGTTTCATAGGAAAATGTGCGGGCTGTCTGTTCTTCAACAACAACAAAAACTCTAAAGGCTACTCAGTAAGAAAGCCACCCACACGTTCATGTTTTAGGAATACAAAAAAGAACACAGTTAATCTAGGATTGGGATTATAGTTAGCCCTTCTGTTTGAAGGTATAGGCAGTCCTGTCTCTCTGAAACTGAGAGCATTTGGCTGAGAACCCCCAAAAAATAAGGCCCTAAAACACCATACTTAAATAAGACACACAGATAAAACGACTACTAAGAAAACACTGTACATGAATGTTATCGTCTGACAACGTAAAATTTTCTTAAAAATAGAAAATACAAAAACAAAAAAAAGTTTTAAGCTATGCGGACATTAATACAAGTACATGTTCCTGTTCTGACGTTAGCTAGTACAGTCCTTTGCTTTTCTTCAGGTTGACTTGTTTCCAGCTTGGAAGTGAGTCATACTCATCTCTCTTCATCTCCAGAATAGTCTGAAAGACAAAATTGCCACAATTTCCAGGATTTTAAAGTGTAAAAAAAAAAGGCTGAGGCACATGTTTACTCAAAGTAATAATTGACTGGCCGCCCTAAGCTGACAGGTACAGTCACACTCTGCCTACCTGGAAGTCTTGGTCTGAGAGGTAGACCTCCAGACATAGGGGGTCCACACCCTGAGGTAAAGGAGCCCGCAGCAAGTCATCCAGGGGGTACTGGGTCTTAGTGAGCTGGGCCAGGGCGTCCTGCACCAGGGTCAGCTTGACCCGGCCCATCTCTCCCTGGAACATGCAAGCACACAAACACACACACACACAGAGAGAGAGGTTAGTCTATAGCTTACAATAACAACTCATTGTATTATAACTCACAATCTTATTTATTGTACTACGGTGACTGAGTTAGTGTACCTGTGGGTGAGCTTGGGATCTCTTCTCCCAGCGAGGGAACACGTTGGTGAAGGTGAGGGGTTCTTCTCCGTCCAGGATGAGGTAGGCCAGCGGTGGACGTCTGGGATTCATCTCTACAACACCAAGACAACAGCTGTACAACCACAGGAAAAGGCAGAGCTACAGTCGATCTACACAGAAAACTAACAGCAATGTCTCCGTAGTATTTGTAAACAACAGAGCGCTGAAGCTCTTTTAAATCTTAAAAAAAAAATGGACGATGAAGCTAAGGAAGCCTATCACCTGTCCAAGCAAGGAGTTACCCCAGGTTCCCTGAACTACTCACCTTTGCAGTACTGCAGCACCGTCTGCATGGCACACCTCCGCTCATTGTCCCGGGTGCTACAGGCTGAGGGAGAGCGGTTATCGTCCTCAGCCTGCATCCCCTGCCATAGGTACACTTCCAGACGGTTGTCCAGTAAGAAAATGGCTGTGGAGAAACAGAGAAAGAAGATGGGGGAGAGGAAAGAGAAAAGGAAAAAAAAGAAAGACCATTTAGAAGATTTATTATCTAGAGAAAATTGGTCGAATTACTTGTAGTAATTGGTTTTGAAGTCGTGTGTGTCTGTGCAAAGGAGCGCCCACTCACACGGCTGTGGCACAGAGTACAGACTTTCCTGGACAAAGGGCATTGCCATGACAACGCCTGGCAAGCGGCCAGGGCTCTGTAGCTCCTCCCCTCTGAAAGTGCCGGAGCCAGCGCTCAGGTGAAAGAGACGAGGTGTGAAGTTATATTTCCCTGGATCTGGGGGAAAACGCATCAAAGCTCATTCAGATGAAGTGTTTTATACGTTTCGATACCGTGTTTTTGGACACGTTTACGAGGTGTTGCGTCTTGTTTTTACCTTGAAGCATGCAGTCGTAGGCCTTCCTGTCCTGCTGTCCAATAGCGTTCCAGAATTCCACCGGCTCTGAGCCCTCCTCCACCTCCTGTACCCTTAGAGGGCTATCACTGCTAAGCCCCAGCTCAGCAGGACACCTGACACATACACACACACACACACCATCAATACACTCCGATATCACCAGCATCGACAGACCTGACTGTGGAGAGATGTATTGACCTAGATAGACAACAAAGGGAGGACTCACATCTGCGTGAGGCGTTCCACAGCCCTCTTGCCGACTTCCCGCGAGCCGGAGTGGGCCTTGCAGCCGTGCCAGAGGAAGAGCGCCCCCTGCTGGCTGTCGAGCAGGACGACGGAGCCTCGCGAGCGCAGCCCGGCGCAGCAGCAGTCCACCTGCAGCAGACAGGCCTCCTCCGGGAGCTCACCCTGCACACAGAACAGGCGCCAGGCCGCTGCGGGACACACCAGACCACACACAAGGGGTCAGATGGCTGAGCGGTTAGGGAGTCGGAGCTATTCATCAGAAGGTTGTTGGATCGACTCCCGGCTGTGCCAAATGACGTTGTGTCCTTGGGCAAGGCACTTCACCCTACTTGCCTCAGGGGGAATGTCCCTGTACTTACTGTAAGTCGCTCTGGATAAGAGCCTAAATGACTAAATGTAAATGTGTGGGAGGAGTCAGTGTGCCACCTGTGTTGGCGGTGGCGTCTCCTTGGCGACCCCGGTGTATGACCAGACCTCCCCGAAACAGCTGCAGGAAGCAGGGCGGCTCCTTCCCCTGACGGACCTCCACCTTTACCAGGAGCACCACAGCACAGACAACACAATTAGCCACATCTATGACGATGATCTCTCACTCTTATCAAATCACAGGTTTGAAGTTTATCTCTCATCCTGAATGTGTGTGTAATTTGATCACGATACAAATAAAGTTGGCTTCGACTCTATAATGCTGTGTGTGTGGTTGTGGGAGGCAGAATGTCTGACCTGCGCCCCCTTGTGGTGGGTCGTAAGAGCAGACATGCCCCAACCACTGACACTGGAGTGCCGACCTCGCCAGAGGTAAAGGGCGGAGATTTCCTTGTCAGGATCACCTGGGCTGTCTCCGTGTCCCACTGGACAAGAAACCGACGCGTAAACATTCAACATATTCAAAAGTAGTTCAGTGTAGTGTAGGTATGACAGTATGGTGGTGATAATGACCTGTGCTGTTGATGGTGTAGGTCCAGCGGACCAGATAGGCATCTCCCTCATGCAGCTGCCCTGGGCTCTCCATGGCGACCTCACAGTCCCCACCCTCCTGGATGTGCCAGGTATCCACGGCGACCGTGCACAGCTCCCCTTGCCGCCCGTCCTCCAGGGTGACCCTCCCCTGTCCCCGCTGGAGACCCAGCCCCTGCACGGCAGCGTGAGGCAGGGTGTCCCTCGCCACACCCTCACCTGCCACCAAGGCCTTGGCGTCACAGGGACACAGACCATCTGAGTGCGGGGGCATGGTGGGCGTCATGGTTACCTCAGGCACAGGACTCACAGGAGTGGAGAGAGACTGGGAAGGAGAAGTGTAGGAGGAGGAGAGAAGTGAGGAACACATTAGATAGACGAGACAGATGGAAATGCTGGGAGGTTTCAGGGTTACCCAGTGGTTCCCAACCCTGGTCCTCAGGGCACCACTGTCCTGCATGTTTTCAATGTTTCCCTGCTCCAACACACCTGATTCCAATGAATGGTGATAAGCAGGCTTCTGCAGAGCTGGATTTACATTTACATTTAGCCATTTAGCAGACGCTCTTATCCAGAGCGACTTACAGTAAGTACAGGGACATTCTCCCCGAGGCAAGTAGGGTGAAGTGCCTTGCCCAAGGACACAACGTCAGTTGGTTGGCATAGCCGGGAATCGAACTAGCAACCTTCTGATTACTAGCCCGCTTCCCTAACCACTCAGCCATCTGACTCCCTGATAACGACCCATTCATTTGAATCAGGTGTGTTGGAGCAGGGACACATCGAAAACATGCAGGACAGTGGTGCCCTGAGGACCAGGGTTGGGAACCACATTCTAGTCCACCCACCAACCTGGTTCACCTGGACCAGGGGCGCAGGCTCCTCTCTGCACCTGTTCTTCTCCTCCCTGTCCAGAAACTTCTCTCTGAAGAGAACGGTCTCATTGCCCTCGGACACCAGACCGAACAGGGCCCAGTCAGGGCGCCCTTTGCCACACCTGCACAGTACGTGTCATGCTGTTGTCATTCACCTCACGTTCATTCTATCAACCCTAAACGAGAGTCACGTCATGTCTGTCTGTAGCGTGTTTACTGACTCACGGCTGTATGTTGGCGTTGCAGTGGGCGGGGTCCAGGGGGTTCACCCTACAGTTTCTGTAGTCGTAGGCTCCGCCCCACACCTGCTGGGCCAATTGCAGAGCTACCTTCCTGTCGCCGTGGGAGACGTCCTTGCCCTGCCACAAGTATACCTCGCTGCCAAAGTCAAACACCAGAGCCTGGAGACGACCCACATAAACACACACACACGTACACACACGTTATTCCTGCAATATGCTGTATGTTCCTGTGTCATTCTAACAGACAGCGGTGATCCAGCGTGTACAGGTGACCAGTAGAAACACCAATGACCAAGAGACTGTCTGAGATCCTGTGAGACTCTCTAAGGGACATGGAGGGACTGACCTCCCTGGAGTCCAGCAGCGAGACACTGGGCACAGCTGCCCAGGCCTGCCCATGAGGCACCAGTCTGTTCTCCACCAGCCTGTACGCACAGTTGGACTCCACCACCCCACTTTCGTACAGCTCGTCCTCCTCAGGGGCGCCCGCTCCTGGGGACAGAGAACCGAAACGTCTCAGACGGCAGACGAACATGAGGGTGGGGAGGATTTCCGATTCACAGTAACATACGTTTCCCTGTTCAGGGCTGTCATACGGGATGAGATACAGGGGGAGTTTAGATGTGGAGCTGAGAGAACAGCTGGTTTAACACTCACCTCTGTACTGAGTCCTTCCTCCCAGAATGTTCCAGAAGTCAGAAGCCTGGCTTTTCTCAGTGTTGACCCCCTCCTCCAGGCAGGTGACCTGGGAAGCCTGGCAGCTCAGCTCCCCCAGGGCTACGATGGAGGCTGCCAGCTCCGAGGCCTGGAGGGCAGCACCACCGCATCACTACTTGTGCATGATCGTACAATCTATATATCCGTACACACATATATACTATACATCCTTAGGAAATCACGTAGTCCATGCAAGAGGCTGAGTTCATTGGCTAGATGTTTCAGCCTATGGCTGGCCTGGTGTCCTTGTCAAAGCTGTGTTGTGTCAGCAGTACCTTGGCTTTCTCTGATGTGTTGGCAAACTCTCCACACCACAGGATGCAGTGGCTGGCTGTGACCAGGAGGAAACAGTCTCCACTGTTCAGAGACCAGACTGTTGGCTCCACCACACGCACCTGGACATGTCGCTTGCCTGTTACCGTGGGAAACAAACATATTTTTACCACACTGGCTTGTCTCGACACACAAGGACACGCAGGCATACACGCGTGCACCTTTTCTGTTGACCTTTTATCTGAATGAGCACAAGATTGCTGATTGGTGGGCTGTTGTTGTTGACTGCGTCCGTGGCAACGGTGACCTTGGCGACCTCGGTGCTGGCCAGACCTTCTAGAGCTGAGTCTACCACGCTGTTGTTCTTGACCTCTGCGAGAGGGGAAGAAGTTCTGAATCAGCGACAAAAACAGAAGGGAGAAAGAGAGAGACACGTAGGAAGAGAGAGAGCTGGAGAGAGAGAGAGAGAGAGAGCGAGAGAGAGAGAGAGAGAGAGAGAGAGAGAGAGAGAGCAATGTCCTGCATTAAAATGCTCACTCTTCTCTGCTTGTATCCTGTTGGTCTCTGCAGTCGCTTCGCTCACTCTCTGTCCCATGAAGTCCTGCCTGAGGTCCTCCCTGGCGGCTAGGGCTCGCAGCGGGTTCCTGGAGCCCTGGGTCCTGCGAGAGGGGCGCACCGAGCGCCTGTGCTCCGCCACCGCTGAAGTCAGCCTGACACACGGGCAGAATCACAGACCGTCAGGCACACCTCGAATAAGAACACTGTCACAGCTGTAGTGCGAGGAGGACGCTTCTGGCTAACACGCAGCGAGAATAAACACACGCACACTCACATGGGTGTGTTAGTCTGGCAGAGGGCACTCAGGTCGGTCTGCGGCTCAGAGCCGGAGCTGGGAAGAGCAGCAGATGCGGGTGACAGGGGTGACAGCTGTCTGTAGAAACCTCCCAGTGTCCCCTGGTCATCCAGAGGCATGGCCTCTGTCCCTTCAGTCCCCTGCTCGGATGTCACCTCCAGGGAAGGTTCCTGGGGTTCTGCTCCTGGGGAATGAGTTTGTATGGGACAGAGGGGAAGGTCAGGTATTTCACACTCCAATGCAAGTTCACCCCGGGGCGAAAGGCTAAATTAAGAATACGTCATGAGTGGTAAACCATCTATCAATCTGCTGTTGAATTGAACCAGGCTAGTGTGGAGTTGGTGTATGGGTGCTGTGTACCTTTGCATGCTGTGGCCCCTGTAGAGGGTCTCTTATTGTGAGAGGGAGGAGTGTCATCTCGGTCGGGTTCAGGAGAGACCAGACCTGGAGCATCACAGGCACAGTGAGAACGGGTAGGGTGACAGGTACTGGAGATGACCAAAGCAAAGCGAGAGCTCACCTCGTTTTGTCATCCGTCCAGCTTCCCCTCTTCCTCTGGTCTGCCACTGATCCTCGCTCTCCTGAAGGGAACGCCCTCGCTCAGCCACTGATGGCTGGGGCTGGGCCTGGGGCTGTGCCTGGGCCTGGAGTGGGGCCTGGGGCTGGGGTTGGGCCTGGGGCTGGGGCTGTGCCTGGGCCTGGGGTTGGGCCTGGGGCTGGGGCTGGGGTTGGGCCTGGGGCTGGGGCTGTGCCTGGGCCTGGGGTTGGGCCTGGGGCTGGGGTTGGGCCTGGGGCTGGGGCTGTGCCTGGAGCGGGGCCTGGGCCTGGGGTTGGGGTTGGGCCTGCTCCTCCTCTGCTGGTCGGACCTACATCCCCAATAACAGATTGTATTGGATGAGGAAAAATATTTGTTCATGTGCTTATTTCAGAGACTGTGAGAGAAAAAAACTGAATTAAATGCCTCACCTTCTGCCTCCATTGAGGCTGAGAACGAGGCTGGCTCTGGGCGGCAGAGGAAACCTCCTGGGCCTCAAAAGACTGGGTCGTCTGAAAGAGGCAAGGTAGAAAAGATTACTCAAACAATGAGCGAAGGAGGACGCAGAAAATGATAAGAGAAAAATACTTGAGACTTGAAGAAACCGAACAGGCTTTTTCTGTCATCCTAAACGACACCCAGTAAACAGTTAAAGGTGCAACAACCCACAAATCACTCCAAAACCCTTTGTAACAGACAATTGTTAACCGTCATTGCAGTAAATAAGTCTTAAAACTCTGCACTGCACACAAAGTACCGTCAACCAACAGTAGAGAGCAACATGCTTTGCCCCTCCACCGTGAACACACACACACATTTACCTGATTGAAACACATGACATACTGAGGTGTACTGCTAGGATAGACTGAGGAAAACACAGGATCCTGGGAGGGGAGAGGAGGAGGTGCACTAATGTTGGCTCAAATCCACAAAGTCGCTTTTCATGGTTTTGGACGACAGCATAATCGTCATGTCAGAATGAAAATGCGTCATTGACAAACGCCTTACCCAGCTCTGCGGTCGGACTGACTCATCGTGAGAGATTTGGTTCTCGTCCTGTAGGGGGCAGCATGGGAGTGTTGAGACAGAAGAAAGAATTAGAACAAACAAATCCACACACACACACACACACACACACTTGTAAAGTAGTTGTCCAGCTGAGGGTGACTAATGGATACATGTGTATAGAGTGAGTCCATGTCATCACCCCTGTCTACCTATCATTGTTCACTGGAATGTGCTGGAATTGTCATTCCAGCACATCCCTGTCTAATATCACCCATAGGAGAGGTAGTGATGTTCACAGTTAACAGACATTAAAACACATACCATAGTGACGTGCCTAGGAGGTACTCTAATGCTCCTTCGGTTTCAATGGAATGGCAAAAATCTCATCCTAACCACTGAACTTTCAGGAGCAGAACTGATCCACACTGCATCAGCCCTACGCTCAACGACAGCCGAGGCAACTCGTCCTCATCCCTTCACTGCAGCTCCAAATCCCTGAGCGTGCTTTAGTTGGACCTGTCCAGACGAGGTTCACCCCCAGATTCAGGCCCCCTGTTCTGTTGTCTGACCCTCTTCTGACCCCCTGCTCCCCCCTGCCTGACTGACCGTCTAAAGCCCCCTGCTTCCAGGCCCACTCTCTGGGGATTAGAGATTAGGAGGGGGGGGGGGGGGGAGACATGGACCCTACTCTGGGCTGCTGTGCATCGTTTGAGGATAGCAGGCCGCGCTCTGTCCCTCCCTGCAGCGGAGCCTCCCGTGGAGTCCTATCTGGTCTGTTAGCAGCTGTTCTTTTCAGGGTAAGACTGGATTTAGCCCATTTATTCAAGACTCTGAAGCGCCGCTTGAAACCAACTACCAGCTGCCAAACAGACATGGAGGCAGACTCTAGCGATTCCTACGAAATTATTTCCGATCGCGGCTCTGCTGTCACCGTGGTCTGAGTGAGTTTTTTTGGGCGGGATGATGTCGGGTGCTGCAGGTCGTACCGTCCTCCTCCAGCCGCCTGTCTCCTGGCCACAGCCGTCTGCCTGAGACACCTCAACATGTCCTCGTGGTGGGGTGTCCCTCCTCCTCCGGCTGCTCCTCTCCTCATCTTCCTCCTCCCTGGAGACATCTGAGGAGTCCTGCTCAGCCGCCTGGCAGGGCCTCTCCTCCTGAGGTTCTGGCCAGGCCCTCACTGGAGCCGCGGGGATGGGCTCCCTCCTGTTCCTCCCTCTCTGCCTCCAGGGGGCACCAGATAGCGGGGTTCCGTCGCCCCCAGACACCCCATGTTTTTCTCTCCGATAACCAGACCCACTGTCTTCTCCCATGCCCGCTGCTTCCACCCCATTCTGCTCAAGGGTGAAGGGGGACTCTTGGCTGCTGTCAAAACCTCGGTCCCTGCTCCACTCTGGTCCTCCAGAGCGACTCTTCTTCAGGATTCCTCTGATCTCACCAGGCTCAGAGTCCCAGCGTGACAGCGACTTCTGGGGGGAGTAGAGTTCCAAGGAGCTGGTGCCAGGTCCTCCTGAGCCAGGCTCTATATCTGCCCTGGAGGCCTCCCCAGGCCAGTGCCGGGCCTGGCGTACCTCGCTGGGCCTCAGGTTGACGGACAGGGCCTGCTGCCTGTCTGAGAGGTGGGGGGACAGGCGCAAAGGGGGCAGCTGGATGGGAGCTTTCTGGAGCTGGAGATAGGACAGACCACAGGCAGAGAGAAGTCGTAGACTGTTAAAGGGAACTGAATACAAAAAGGAATTCGCAGCTCACAATCACAATTTATTGGGAAATGCAGGATCTAAGACCAGTACAGTACGTAGAGACCATGTACTTCAGTTTTCTTAGACTACAAATAGAGATTGACATTCCATTTAGTTGTTCAGTCCAAGCTAATACTCAACTGCTTATACTTTATACCTGCCCCCCTCCACCCCCCTCCACCACCCCCCCCTTTTCCAGATTAGTATACTTTATATTTGTCAGTGTCAATGTATCTCTGTGGCTGCTCCACCCACACCCACCAGACTGACCTCCTCCACGGTGATGGGCTGTGTGCGGTAGCGAGCCCCCTTCTGCCTGCGTCTCTCTGGGGGGGCGTCAGCAGGGCCGTCTCCCTGGCCCTCCGGTAGGGACAGCTTGTTGAAGAGAGCCAGCTTCTCACTCATACTGAGCTTGCAGCTCTCATCGTCCTCCACAGGCTCGGCCTGCGCAGCCTGGGCCTGGGCTGGGGGGGCCTGGTCTGGGGGGGCCTGGCCTGGGGGGGCCTGGCCCGACAAGGCTGCCTTGGGGCTGCTGTAGAGGAACCGGGGGGAGACGAGAGTGGGAGGACACTGGGTGGTTATTTCATGGGTGAATAGCTAGATAGAAACACAGTGTAATCAAGTGAATGATAATGTCCAAAGGGCATTTACTGTGTAACACATAGCTGTGCGTTTTGAATCTATGTCGACATCAATCAATGTTTAACTCTCCCCTGTCTATGAACTGTGTATAATTAGAGGCAGGAATCCCTTTAAAGTCCAAGCCCAGCAAATGTCAAAAGGTAGTCTGTGGAGAAAATAGATTTGTCTCGGATAGCCATGCAAGCCTGCTACAATTCGTTGTGGTTTTATTATAATGAGTCTGTCTTTACAACTTGCAAGACTCTTTGTACAAATCGGTCTGCACCCTGCAGCTTCAACCCCGCGCTCCCTGTTGGCTCACTATACAATTCTCAAGGGTTGCAATCAGCACGTTTGACATTTGAGTTCTTTCACAAAGCCCACCTGATGGCAACCATTTCCTCACAGGTGATTGGTTGAGTGAGAGAGCGATTTTCGTTGCCGCGACGCACCCTGCGTTCGTGGGACACGCTACCGGAGCGAGGCTTCAGGAAGGAAGACACCTCGGGGGCCGCCGTCTTCTCCAGCTCCTGCCACAAAGAGACGAGAGAAAGGGGGATAGTTGAGATGAAAAGTCAGCCATAACAGACATCTTGCTCAATGCGGCAGTCTGGAAACAGGCAGTAAAAACAGGCAGTAAAACGCAAATTCTTTTCTGTGTTTTTCATCTAAACTTAGGCCAGGAAGTGGGTCAGAGAGCTGGTGAATGGAGCAGGAGATGGGAGGTGTCTTTGGTATTCTAGCCAGGTCCAGAGAGGGATAGAATGGCAGGCTTGCAGGTCAGAGTGTAACCAGAGCTCACCGTGTATCGTTACCTCCCTGCCTCCTCCTCGGACAGACGGCCAGGCAGGCTAATTATAATGCTGCTTGGGCTGTTCAACACAGGTCCTGGCACATTGTCACCTGGCCTTGACGCAGGCACTCCACAGCTAAAACTTAGCAGGAAATGTCTACAGTGGGAACTGTAGACAGTGGCTACCGTTTTGAATATCAAAAACGGTCGGTGTTTGCCTTACAAAACAATCGCAAAAATATATGTTGTGTTTACCTTGGGATTTGTTGTGTGTGCAGCTATGGAAAACATTGCTGAATGTGTGGAACTAATATACTGGGACATGTAGTTGATGGTGTGTGTTCTGCATGTCCATACGATCAGGTGCCACATCAGAAGCACCTGTTTGGCCATTCGTATCACTCAGGAGGCAGGTGTTCAGTTCTACATGCTCAGCACTGGCTCATCAGGCCTCCGTGACTGTGGGGCTGTAAGGTGAGCAGTTGTGTGGAATGAGGCCGCCGTCTGCCTTCTCTCTGTCTCTCTCTGTCTCTCTGTCTCTCTCTGTCTCTCTGTCTCTCTGTCTCTCTGTCTCTCTCTGTCTCTCTCTCTGTGTCTCTCTGTCTCTCTCTCTCTCTGTCTCTCTCTCTCTCTCTCTCTCTCTCTGTCTCTCCCTGTCTCTGTCTGTCTCTCTCTTTATGTCTCTCTGTGTCTCTCTCTGTCTCTCTATGTCTCTCTCTGTATCCCTCTCTGTGTCTCTCTCTGTCTCTCTCTTTATGTCTCTCTGAGTCTCTCTGTCTCTCTCTATGTCTCTCTCTGTCTCTGTCTCTCTCTTTATGTCTCTCCGTCTCTCTCTCTCTGTCTCTCTCTGTCTCTCTCTCTCTCTTTCTGTCTCTCTCTCTCTGTCTCTCTCTCTGTCTCTCTCTCTCTCTCTGTCTCTCTCTCTTCTTCACTTCTCCACAGTGAAAGACAAGACTTACTTTAAACAGAGACATCTTGGCTGCCACACTCATTTTGGCCCTGTCATCCGTCTTCACATCAGCTGTGAAACATAATACATTAGTTGTCAAGTCAGAGAAAAGAGGTATGAACACTCTCTCCTTATGTATTCATAAACACCCATATAACATGTACGTAAACAGAGACAGGTTCATAAAACGTATTTAGCCAGTTCAGGTAGCGCTTGACATCCCATATAAAACATTTTGTCAACATTCCTGTAGTACACAGTACACACACAAGCTAATCCCAGAAGGTCTGAGAGGGCTGGGGATAAGTAACACAGAGTCAGCCTGTCAGTCACCTCCTCCACCTGCAGAACACAGTGTGACTGATCCCCGTGACTGAACCCTCCCTGTGAGGCCCCTTGGGCCATCCAGCACCTGGGACACTGAGTCACAAAGCAGCACTATCTCACCTGGCAGAGCTGAACTACAGCATGGCATCAGCCAGTGGCCCACTGCACAATATTTACCCTGGCAGTTGGAAAGTGCAGCTGATCAAAGGACAGAAGGCAAACTTAGTAATACTCAAAATAGACTTCAAATCGGTATTTTCGGTCAGCCATTTTGCACTGAGGGCCACGAAAGAGATCATTGAGTATTATTTGCATGGGGGAAAATAATTGTTTTCATAATGGGTTTAAGTAACTTTGCTGCTATCCTCAGGTGAATAAAAACCATGGTTGAGTTTCAACATAGGGATTAGTAGCGAGATAATAATAATAAAGTAAACACTCTCCTTGTTTTATTGGAGTAATAAAATGTTGTTTTATACCGTGGGTTTAAGAGGGCAGAGTGTGTAGGTTTGTTTTCTTTGTGACTTTGTGAGGTGATGGCAAAGCCTGTTACAGCAGGCTGCTTCTGCTGTTGCTACAGTTTACAGTCTACCCTGTCTCAAACACAGGCTCAAACACAGCCATTTTGTGTGTGTCTTTCCCTGTTTTCCATTTCTCTCTGCATATAATCCAAACACAAAACAGCAAAACAGATGTAGAGGTACTTTACCTTTACAGCTATCTTCCTCTTCAGCCTCTGGAAGCCTGGGAGAGAAATAACAAATGAAAGGTCACTGGCGGCAACATGCCGATGACAAGACTCCACCCAAGCATATCCTTTAGACTCTCTCTCTGTTACCAAACCTGTGGATGTGTACAGTTTCACTTTCCTACACACGCACGCACACACACACACACACAAGTTTGCATCGTATCTGCATGCTCAACAAGCTAACCCTGTTCATGATGACGTCGAAGGGCAGCACCGTGGTCAGATGCAAACACACATGCAAATCTGCCAACCGATATTAACATGTGGTGGCAAACAGAAGGAGGAAATATAGGATATGCTCACGGTATCCAATAAGACATGTGTTTAAAAGAACTCATCGACGTGCAAATGAAAACAGACACCCAAACACTGCAGATCTCTGTTTCCCCCCAAAAGGAGCCAGGCCCCCTCCTCTAGACTCCCCGGCCTTCATGTCATCACTCTTCGTGGCCACAGCACAAAGCCCCTACCCGCCACTCTCCTGCATCTCACTGGCCGTGATTGGCTGTGTCCTGAAGCGCTCGTTGTTCTTGCGGCCCCCTCCTGACACCCCTGGCAGATAGCGACGGGGGCGTCGGCGCCCCCCCTCAGTGCCGGGCTTGACAGCGAGGTCGAGGGAGGAGGTAGCAAGCCCACCGTCTGAGCAACTACCCACAAAGACAGAGGAAGAAGAGGAGAGTTAGGGGAGGGCCCGCGAGAGAGGTCCTCTAGAAGAGGTGACAACCAAGCTGAACCCCGCATACTGTACACACACGAAAACAGTTAAAGGCCGAGTCGGAAACACACACACACACAGTTTGTAGCATGCAGGAGACCCTACACGTTCTCAGGCTGTGTTGCACTCCCGGTCTGTTGCAGCAGTGCGCTCCTCAACTGGCCCACCGACACCCGAGTGTGCAGCTGGGGGGCGTCGGGTCCAGGGGGGCCTAGGGGGGCTACAGGGTCCCCCCTAATGAACATGCTGGCAGAGCCAGAAGAATGTTGCCTGGAGTGGAGGGATGGGATGGGGAAGGTAGGGGTGGGGTGGAGGGTCAAGGGGGGGAGGGGGGGGGGGGGTATAAGGACGAACGGGGGAAGGTGTTGATATAAGGAAGGTGGCAAACTACCACAGCACCCTTCCCTAAAGAGCACCCTAACATCTTGCCGAATATCGTCAAAGTCCATCAAGCAAATAACGACAGCAAGAACCAGAATGATTGTATCTCATTTTTACAACGCCATTTGGGAGCACAGCTCTGGCTGAATTTGAGACAAAGACCTTGAACAACTGGTGAACTTTAATTTATTTTCGGGTCTGCAAGGTCAGTGGCAACAGTCTCCATTAGAGCAGGATCAGACTGCATGATAGAGGGTCAATGTTTGATGTGGAAGCACATTGCATTATTTGTGTTCGTAAGCTAGCTTGGTAGCAGCCAAAAAATGCATCTTTCGGCTGGTGCTCTGTGTTCTTAACGATGCCACAATGCTCTTAAGGCCAGCGAACATTTTTTGCATTTCAGAGACAATAGGCACTAAATCCTGACTCAGCAAAGGAAGTGACATCACACATGCAAAAAAAAAAACTGCCTTGTCGCCAGGGTTTGCAAAACAACATGAGCACCTCTCTCCATCGCAGTCCCTGTCAAGTCACTAGTGCACATCAAAATGCCACTGAGGGGACTTTGGAACCGAGAATTCATGTGCTTCTCAAAGCACTGTGAGTGCAGAGACAGCAGGTCTGTCCAGACCTGATATAGCTGGACTCACCTTCTGAGGATTGTTGCCTCTGCAGAAGCGTCTCCCTCAAAGCCGTTGGAGACTCTCGGACGGTCTCCCCCCCCTGCCCGGCCGTTCACCCCCCCGCAGGGGGCTCTGTCCGTGAGGAGGGGCGGGCTGTCGGGGGGGGGCTGGGGACAAGGCTCCTGCGCCTCCCCCACGTCCCTCCTCACCCACTTGGTGGGGAGCTCCTCCATGTTGCCATAGCGTTCCGCCAGTTCCCTCCTCCTCTCTGCCTTGTAGCGGGCGATCCGTTCGGACCTGGGCTCCAGGGCCGGGTTCTCCAGCGTGTCCATGTGGCTCTCCCGTGTTCCTCAGAAGGTTTCAACTGATTCTCTCCCCCTCTGACGATGACGTGGCATTTATGACCAAGCAGCGGGAAGGTCTTCTCTTTGCTTACCTCTCAGACACCTCTGAAGGCAGGTAGGGGAAATGAGAAGCTTCTCTTGCTCCACTCCAAGGGATTGCCGCTCCTCTACTGGCCAGGCACTTGACTGTGTTAGGCAGATCGGACGCTCCGAGGGAACTCCTCTGCTGGTGGGAACCGGGCCCCTCAGATCGATACGTCTTCCGTCAGACTAATCACCCCGTGACGCTCACAGCACATCTAAAGGAGAGGGAGCAGACGAGTATCCGATAAGCTCGGAGTCACTCTGTCACAGTCCAGCTTGGTTTCCTCAGTCAACATCATTCCACTTGTGTTTGCTGATGGATTTACAGGATGTATTAGATTTCCCACAGAATCAACTCTATTTTATGTGAGACAACAGCAGAATGCCGCAGACTGACCACCCTTTACCCTATCTTGCCCCTTTTACCCATCTCTCTCTCTCTCTCTCTTCTGCTTGCTCGCTTCTTTCGTTCTGAAGGCTGTGTAAGATGACCTGCTCCAGTCTACACAGCCGCACAGGAATCTCCCATTGCACTGTAATCTTACCCCTCAGCCTCTCAGCTCCAATCCAATCCTGGATAGCAATGAAGCAGCAGGTTTTTCCCCCAGTACAATTATACTGCAGCTCATTCTGGCTGAACAAGCTCTGTGCCTTCTAAACACTGCTTCCTATGCGAGTAGAACATCCAATTGGTCAGCATTCGGCTAACTTGTGAAGATGATGTGATGGTGCGATGTCATGATGCGTTTTCTGTTACATTCCACTTGCACGCTGTAATTATTTGGAACCACGAATCATATATTAAAAAGGTATAATCAGGTTTTCATTTTTAGAGCTGTGATAAGATTATGTTTGCTAGGCAGACAAATAATGTGTGTGTGTGTGTGTGTGGGTGTGTGTGTGTGCGCGTGTCTGTGTGTAGGCGTGCACGTTTACAAGTGTGTGTTCTGAAATTGCCAAATGTTTGGCGTCAGCATTCCTGGTGCTTTACCCCCACAGAAGCAACACAATGTGGCCTGTGGAACAATGAGCAGAGGCAGCCCCAGGGCTCATCGGAGGTAGAGCATGGTTAAAGAATACTGTACGCTGTTAGCTTTCATTTCTTTGAGAAATGTACTTTCTGGAACAGATTCAGAATCTCAACTTGGAATCTGGGGTGGATAGGGATGAAAATTAAATGAACTAACGAAACTAAAGAATACAACGATTGTCAAATGTATCTTTGTCATAAAATACATGTCTGTCGTGTGTATGGGGAGTGGAATGGTGATGGCTAGATAGAGGGAGGGTGGCAGTATATTGGATAAGATGTCATGTGTCAGATTTGTATAGCTAACGTCTGTACGGCTTTGTGTCAGCCATGTTGCTACGACAGGTAAACCTGACGCCCCATGTCACACCATAATACTGAGAGGTTTATTGAGCTTGTCTGCCAGACACAGTGATCCTCTAGCGAGCAAGACCCTTGGGGTGACAGTGAGAGGGTGTGGCTGTTTATGTGTGTGTGTCTGTGTCTGTATGTGTGCACGTGTGTGCGTGTGTGTGTGTGTGTGTGTGTGTGTGTGTGTAAGATAAAGACAGAGCGAGAAAGAGAGAGAAACAGAGGGAGAAAGACAAATGATGTAAAAGTGAAAAAGAGAGAAAGGTCAAAAGTGAGTGTATATGACAATGTTGCACTGATGAACACGAACATAAAAGAGACGGGAACAACAAGAGAGAACATGTTTTTGGAAAGCTTTGCCCTACCTTTTCCTGTCACTCAGAGGGCTTCCTCACGCTCAAGAACTATTTCAAACGTCCAGAAAAGTCCTAAATGATGCGACACTGTTGGTGTTAGTTGTGGCTGCAGAAGTGAGCTTCACCGTGTAGTACTCCCCATCCTGTGTACAGGGCTGAGGTCATGTGACAGGTAAGACAGTAGGGGATTGGAGGAGAGCGGTTGCCATTGGAGCTCAACATGGATGATCAGGTCCTAATCCAGTAACACTAGCTGACACCAGTGTACCAACACACCAGGATGAACACGCTCACTCCATTTATTTGTGAAAACACAACAGGGGTTGTCACACCAGTTGTTAGCAAAAGGCTTACATAACAATACATAATGTCATGTAATACAATTCTAAAGGACATTTTTGTGCAGCCAACATCAGCAGCACCAATTTGTTTGACGTGCATGAGTAGCCATCCAATCTCATCATCTAAAACCGAACACAATCCCTAATCAACTTGGACTCCAGAGACACAAGAGGCTATTTCTCCCAAACCAAAGGTCCGTGATAGCCACATCAGGTACCTAAAGTATATAAGGGAATGATTTGTTATGTCACATGATCTCACCTCCAATCAGGACCAGACGTCATGGTCCAGATTAGAGAGACAGCAAGGATTTACAGCCGATTAGATCTGTGATGGGATCCTGGAGTGCAAGCCCCCCGCTGGGCAAAGCTCAAGGGCAAATTAACTAACCCCTCCAAAAATGACATCTCATTTCCTCTCTTATATTGCACTGAGTGATGATTGGGCGGAATTGACCGAAATGTTGGTGAGTTCAACATAAACAATGTCTCCTGTTCCTAGCCCTGTCTAGGTGAGCCTTACATCTATCATAGCACACTGGTTGACACATCTCTCCTTGTTCATAGCCATACAAGCACTCAACATCACTTTGCTGAAACTTTCGACAGTTAGTCTCCAGTGGACATGTCTGATCTATACAACTCCTTATAAGCATACTGGTCTCCATTGGATTTGCTACCAGATGCTCTGCCATGTAATGAATGTGTTACTGTTGTTAAGAGACAGACGAAAGCACGGGGCACACTGCAGAAAACATGTCTCTACAGCAGCTGCGGCTCTCCCCCTCTACTGCTGGCATGGTGTGATACATTAACAGTTGATTACTCTTTTCAGATGTCAAAGCTTGAACAGCCTGCGTCAAAAATATCAGCCACATCACACAGAGCCATGAATGGGTCATATCCAGTATTAAATGATGATGCGAAATAAATTCACTACACGGAGCAGTCCTAGTTGGCGTACAACTTCCCAAAAACTAAACTCATTGGCCCCTCTTAAAACTATAAAAAACATGTCTAATTCATGAGTAAAGGTTACTAATACGGGGTCATAAATTCCGTCAAATATGATCGTGGTTCTAGGGCAACTCAGTTTAAAACAAACTATTGAAACGATACATGTGGACAATCTAATTCTAATCTGTTGGAAAGTTGTGCAGGAAGTGTCTAATTTCAGCATTGTCAATCAAAACTCAGTAAAACACTACAGACTACAATTTACAACAAATATACATTCTCACGGTAAAGTCAACTTACATGTCGTCGGGTAGTAAAGGCACCGGCAGGCTGGACAGCAGTGCGCCGCTGCAACAGAGAGCGTGAACGCCCATGTAGGGAAAGCGCTTGTTCCCGTTAAAAATATACCCCCTCCCTCTCCCCTACATTCCAAATACGGGGGCCAAAGCTAGGAGTGAGCAAAAGCATAACGGGTCAGCAATCCGTTAACTTTCAAATAAAAAGTTTATTAACTGCCAATAAACCAAAAAGGTTGATGACATATGCTATTAATGGTCCACCTGTTCGTGATTCACAGGTAGATACAATGTTTTACTGTCACAAGTCGATCATACATTTCCGGATCGTTTGGGTTTGACTGAATGTGATTTATTGAATACAAATGCACATGATGCTAGTCATTCGAGAAGAATAGCCAATCGCAACACATAACCTCCTTGATAACGCAGGTGTGGGAATTCAGTCCAATATCACTACACTGCCTCCTTCTGTCCAGCTACTGCACACTGTTTTAAATGAAGTGGGGTGCCTTTGAAGACACGGTACTATTTCAGTTAAATGAACTGGGTACACATTAAGGATCAAATTATATCAAAAGGGCAAACACAGAATAGTCAGAGGTCCTTGTACAAATTAGGCAACGAGTCAGAAGAGAAGATGCAACGCTAGCTGTCCTACATTTGACAAGGCCAAAGATAAAGCTTTTAAAATAACACCAGGCCATAGCTCACTCAAAATACCACCTCATACTACCATAGAGAAAGCCAAGCATCCCATAAGAAGTTCTTTAGAACATTGTCAAATAATGCTATGATAATATGGGTCATCAGGTTTTACAAACTTGTGGAATGCATGCACGCTGTCATATCAACAACAAAAAAGGGGACACCAAATTGCAAGATATTCTGAAATTCATGTTCTTGAATTTTACTCAAATTGTTAAATTCATATTATAATTTGCATTGGAAAAAAATTGTATGACATTCAAAAGAAAAATATGAATGCAAAATAGAAGTCTTAGATTTTCTGGACCCTATCAGAAAGTGCACTGATCAAACATATCGCTCCAGGATGCAGTTCATGGTACACTGTATGCTTAGTTCGAGTCAAGTAAAAATGTTGATATTTTCGGCCATCTCCAAACAGTTTGTCTTGAGACTAGAATTCGAAATAGTCTCCTGTCTTAAAAGTTGCTTGTTGATGAAACGGGTGTGTTACACTGCAAGATCCTTACGATAATCTTTTTAGAATTGTATTTGAAATATTCATTTTATTTTATTTTATTAGAAAAGAGATCAAGAAACATACATTCAATGCCGATAACAGGGTCAGGGTGAAAAATCTAACAATGCCAATAACTGTAAACAGGTGCTGCTCAAATTTGAGAAAAAAAAGAAAAGAAAAAAAGTAAAGGTAAACCTTTTTTACCTGTTTTTTACAAATAACATTTACATAAACTACAACAATTTGAAACAATAACAAAAAAACACATTTTCAAGAATTTGTATAGCACCTCGTAACAAAAAAAACACCTTTCAAGTGAGTATATACATAAACCTAGGAATGACAACCACCAGTCACTGTCACCAGTCACCAGTCAATAAAACCATTTAAAATATCATACACTGGACGCACAAGAGAACAACAGACGGTGAAACAGAACAGAAGCAAAATAATATGACCTACTGTATGTGCACAGAGAAGTGTCAATGACTTGCAGTAACTTGAGAATTGAATTACTACAAGCAGCAACAGTTTTACCCCTAAATCATCAATAAATTAAAGCACACGTGAACAATGTACTTTTGACGACAAGTTTACAAGGAAAATTTGTGGATTTGTTAGATCTAATTAATTATTTAGATAAGGCACAACATATAGGAACAAGAAACTAATTTACTGCACAGAAAATGTTTTGGAATGACTCACTTGCCAACTGACTGTCAACATTCAAACTGTCATGCCATAAGAACCACCTTTTAGACTTGTTTCATACTCACTGTATGATAAGATTTAGACATCCATGATGTTGAACACGTTTTTTTTTACCTTAATATTGTTTATAAAAAAATACCTTGACCCAGTTGGGTTAGATCTTGTGGCACAAGAGTTTTCAGTGACACATGAGGGATGAGCCCTAATTTTCTCCTCCCCGCGTCCTCCAGTGTTCTGGAACACACTCAGGAGCCCAGCAGGAAGGGGTGGGTCAGAGCTCTGGAGGCTGAGATGCGATTGGTCGGCTTGAACGCTAGACACTGCTGCAGGACAGAGAGGGAGACTGCTTTATCGAGACTAGTGATAGAAACGACTCATTACCCCAGAAGGAAACGTAAGCAACACATAACACATCATGGAGAAACAATGTTAAGCTTTAGGCATGCTCACAAAGAGAAGGTCATTCTCCTCCTGGCCTAGGGTGGACAGCAGCTGGGTACAGGTGGCACCTGGGGCCAATTTAGAGGAGTAGGAGATGGGACTCTCCACGGGCCAGTCCTCCTCACTGGGGAAACCTATCACCCTGGAGAACAGCCAAACCCACATTTAGACATCATTAACAGTATACCCCACAACCACTAACCACATACATATGGCTGTAATTATTACACGTGTATTACAGTCTTCCAGGACGTAGAGGGACTCTGATACATGAGACTCACTCGAATATTTTCTGGAGCTGTTGTATCTCAGTGTATCCAGAAAACAGTGGTCTGTGGAATTTAAAATGCATGTTATATTTACATACAACAGTGGACGTGTAAAGTGTGTTTCTATAAATTATAGAGATAGTAGAGAAATAATGTATCCATGAACTCTAAAACGCTGGACCCGCATCTGCCATATGGACACAGAGAGCAAACCTTCCCACCCGCTACCTCCCTCTCACCTTCAAAACCACCCAAAAAGCAGCCCCCCCCCCCAAAAAAACGGTGCTCTCTCCGTACCTCAAGAGGAAGAGCTCTGCGAAGATGCAGCCTGCGCTCCACATGTCCACAGAAGTCATGTAGCTGGAGCGAAGCAGAACCTCAGGGGCTCTGTACCACAGGGTCACCACCTGGAGACCAGGGAGGAACATCAGGGAGTCAGGTGGCTGAGCGGTGAGGGAATCGGGCTAGTAATCCGAAGGTTGCCAGTTCGATTCCCGGTCATGCCAACTGACGTTGTGTCCTTGGGCAAGGCACTTCACCCTACTTGCCTCGGGGGAATGTCCCTGTACTTACTGTAAGTCGCTCTGGATAAGAGTGTCTGCCAAATGACTAAATGTAAATGTAAAATGTAATCAGGAAGTTCACTTGGGTGATAAGTTCCTCCGGGCCATCTGACAAAGATATGTTTACAATAAGGTTCACAAATAGGACATTTGATACACTTGTTTGCAGAAATAATACATGTATAGTACAAGTACCCCCACCCCATACGTACTATAACTCATGGGCACTCTTGTCAAGAGATTCACAGGTGGACAAAGACTTACGCAAGGGGTAAGGGAAATGTGATATGTGTAGATCCGCGCCATTCCAAAGTCGGCGATCTTGACTTCCCCACGGCTGCTTATCAGGACGTTGTCTGGCTTCAGGTCACGATGCACCAGCATGTTGGCGTGCAGGAAGTCCAGCCCCTGCAGTAGCTGCCTCATCACATCCTGAAGAAACAACATTTCAAGTCAGGCTTGGTATAGGTTTGTGGAGTCATTTGACATTGTGTGATAGGAAGAGAGCACCACACCTTAATTTTGTCCAGGCTTAGACCAGTGTTGGGAATCTTGGAGAGAAATGTGGACAGGTCCTGATCAATGTACTCAAACACCAGCGTCAGGTCCATGCTCCTGCCCCGCATTACAGCTGACACATCCAACAACCTGTCACAGAAAGGTCATCAAATGAATCAAGTAGTAACTATATCACTTTGGATCAATGCATTATTAATCCATGCATGACCTTATATCCAATCACATTGATTTGCGAACCACGTTAGTACTTAATATTTGATCAAACTTACTTTACAATGTTGGAATGGTTGAAGTACTCGATTTTACGTAAGACGGCAACCTCGCGGATCATGAATGGAGGAATACCACCATCAGGATCTTTTGGGATATTCAACTTCTTTACCGCAACCAGTCGCTGTTGATCGCTCACCTCTCTGGCCTTGTACACTTTTCCATAAGCGCCTTCCCCTATTTCTACGAGTATTTCGTAGTTCTGATTATCACAGCATGTGTTTACGTCCATGACTAGCTGAATGTGCTTATTAGTTGATCTAGTTTGAGAGTTTCCTTTGTCAATATGGATCTTGAACTCTCGTCAGTTCAACAGTTGACAGACCCTTCAGATAATGGTTCTAATAGTAGCTAGCTAGGCCTTTGCAGACAGGATCTCGTTAAAGACAGGATGGCGTTAAAGTCAACACAGAAAAGAGTTATCGTACGCAAACGTCTCTCACCTATTAGTTTTCAAGACACAAAAATAGTTTGAACCAGTTGGATATTAGGGCTCACTAATTAAGTTCAGAGGGCATGTAACATTTAGAAGAATACATGCCTCGTACCCAACCTAGTCAGATCCCTCCGAAATGACATCACATCATCGCTGCATGCATGCACCATCGATGTAAAACGCGTGATGTCCTCGTGTTCGATATGTACCTTATAAAAAATATCCGGGCGCAATGATGTCATCAATGTGTCCTATTAAATTAGAGAAAACATCTGTCTTAAAAATAAAATGTTATGCATTTATTTAACATTTTATTAATTATTTTTCATCAAATAATCTGTACCCACTCAGCCTTATTACATTTACATTTAGTCATTTAGCAGACGCTCTTATCCAGAGCGACTTACAGTAAGTACAGGGACATTCCCCCGAGGCAAGTAGGGTGAAGTGCCTTGCCCAAGGACACAACGTCAGCTGGCATGACCGGGAATCGAACTGGCAACCTTCAGATTACTAGCCCGACTCCCTCACCGCTCAGCCATCTGACTCCCATTTCTTATTAACTATACAAATAAATGCTATATAAAAAGGCATTTAGAGGATTCGCATTATGTTTTATTGACACACGAACACAGTGATTCAGTCTTGCACATGATCCAGTTCCCCTGGTTCTCCCTCCCACACAAGCATAATCACATTTCTGTAAAGGCACGTCAGTGGGGTAGAAAATTACTGCAGTCCGGTCGAAAATATACCATTTAAGAATTAGTCGTAGTCAATCGTAAACCCAGCAGACTCCTGTCCTATCATTAAAAGTGCATTTGATTTCTGAAAGAAACCACCAATAGACAACTTACTTCTTTGACAGTAGACTATAAAAACGAACAAAATGCACTCTAAATGTAACGATTTACAATGTTCTGAGGCTTTCAATTAGCAAGGTCTTTTCAACCAAAGCTTGTATTCTGTTAGTCAATTAATTGGATGTGAAAAGTCCCATTGCAATTGTAACATATTATGTGATGTTATGCTACTGCTACAAATATTACAGGTCAAGATGAGTGAAATAAAATAACAGATTTGATGGCTTGTTATATTGCAAATGTATCTTAAAGTGATTGTGCTGGTTAGTTACACCCAGATTAAATACATGTCATTCCAATCATGCCCTGTCCTCCACCCTCTTCCTCCACTCTCATCCTCTTCACATTCAGTGTTTCATGCAGGTCTTCTGAGGCTACTGACGTCACTGGTTTTACTGCTCTTTCTTCATGTTGTTGGCATTTTTGGTCTTCTTGGCCAGGGCGATGGCGTCGAGGTGCAGGTTACGTTTGAGAATGACAGAACCACAGGTGAGCGCTCCAGCCAGGGCGCCAGCAAAGCCGCACACAAACACATCTTGTCCTGCAAATCAGACGCACACAGACAACTCAGATCCACAGCCATACTGCAGGTCACACTCGCACTCTCTAAAGAGAGGAGCTATAAAACGGTACGTCGAAAAGTCAACACATTTTCAACAGAATCCCGAGACAGCGACTCACCTGTCAGGTAGAGATTCTTCAGTGGAGTCTGGGGTCTCACAGTGGCGTTGAGCTCGGCGCTGAAGCGGGCGGTGCCGTGATCGGCTCCGTAGATCTCCCCACGGGGGGCTCCTATGTAGTGCGTGTTTGTGATGGGGGTCCCAGCATCCACATACTCAATCTACCAGTTTTCAGAGAAACGGAATAGAACCATCAAGACAGATTTCAGCCAGGTAACAGTTCAATTACTGGTAAGGCTCCACTAAAAAAAGGACAGAATAAACCTGACGCTATCGAGGATATTAATGGGAGCAGTTTGAGGCTTTTTACTACCTTGTCCCTGTTGATCTTTGGGAAGACGCCCATCACCACTTCCACGATCGAGTCGATGAATGCCTGCTTCACCTCCTTGTAATCAGCCCCTCGATTGGTCACCTTGTCATCTTTCCACTCCTCAAACCACTCATAGTTGGCAAAGCTGACCAGGCTTAGAGTGGACTTGCCTAACCAAAGACAGAAGCATTGGAGAGCGAGGTTGACGAGGATAGGTTCCCGGGAATAAACATTGAATTAGCACAAAAAGGACATTTAGACATCTTTTTTAGTCATTTAGAAGATGCTCTTATCCAGAGTGACTTACAGTAAGTACAAGGAAGTGCCTTGCCCAAGGACACAACGTCATTATGCACAACCGGCAACCTTACATTACATTTACATTTAGTCATTTAGCAGACGCTCTTATCCAGAGCCACTTACAGTAAGTACAGGGACATTCCCCCGAGGCAAGTAGGGTGAAGTGCCTTGCCCAAGGACACAACGTCAGTTGCATGACCGGGAATCGAACTGGCAACCTTCGGATTACTAGTCCGACTCCCTCACCGCTCAGCCACCTGACTCCTCAGGACACACATACCTGGTGACCTTGACTCCCATGTGGGGTCTTTAGCAGACGGAGAGGCCACAAAGAGGAGAGGTACACTTTGAGCCGACTCCTCTCTCTTTCCCTTCAAGTACGAGTCGACCCTGTAAACAGGGAGGGGTTTGTGTGATGCGATACATCAAATGCATCTTAAAGATTACGACCTTTCTGAAAAGCACTACCATCAACTCAATCCTTATGTTTTAGCACAGCTATATGCTCCCCTAGACACAGGAAAGTGAAAGTTCAACCACAAATGACAAAAATAACGTACAGTTCATCAACGTTGTTCTCTGTGAAGATCCAGTAGTTGTCTGCTTTCAGGCCCAGCTCTTCCTTGGTTCCATCCAATCCCAAGAAGATACTCAGACCTCCCTCTCCATTCTTCATCATACTAAGCTGCTTCTGGATAGCTGCAGGAATCACATAACCAACTATCATTTTACAAAACAGACATTCGCTTCTCGAAGGCTTTATTCTTTACCAATATTGGACTCAGGCAATAGAAAGCCTGTGTGAAATGGACCGCATTCTGTTTCCTTGCATACCCGGGTTAGCCTGGAGCTCTTTGGGCAGCAGCTTCTGGTAGGTGTTGAAGATACCAGCGTTTGAGATGACCATAGGGGCACGTACATGGACCTCCTCTTTGCCCTTGATTACACTTACACCTACAACCCAAGAAAAGCATTGGGAACTGCTTTCTAGAAACAGAACGATCATCACACTCAAACATAACAGGTTTGAGAATACGCTTTAAAAACAGCTCATATTTACCACAAGCTTCATTTGCATCGTTGAACAGAATGCGGTTGACCGGAGCACGGACTAGAACGGCTCCCCCTGCTTTCTCAATGATGGGGATCATGTGGTACCCTAACTCGCTGGCACCTCCTATTGGGTACCAGGCCCCATGGAGGTAGTGGCAGACAAGCAGGCTGTGCATAGAGAAACTGGCATCTTTGGGCATGTTACCTGGCAACGCACAGAATATAGAAATTCAAGACCAAAACCCGTAACACCTCTATATTACTATAGTACTCCATAGTACCAGAACATTTACATGCAGTTCAAACCAAAACTGCAACATTAATGACTTCTATCCACACATCGAAAATGGTGGTGACCGTTTGTTTCTTAACCGCACACTGTACAACCTACCATATGTGCCGAAGATGTAGCTAAAAACGGCTCTGAGGTCCTCGTTTTCAGTCAGTTCATTGACCACCTCTGTTAGACTGCGTGACGCCATTTTAAAGAAGAAAGACAGACGATTGGCTAGGCCTGTGTACACCAAGAACTTAGCCAATGGGAGTGGTACGATCTTCAACAAAACCATGAGCCAAACGCTGCGTCCTGCTTTCTGTGAACAGAAGATACAGACAGGTGTGAAAGTCAGACATGAGACAAAAAAGGTGAAGAGATTATTTATTATTTGGACCCAATCTTTCTACAGGTATCAACAATCAGATTAATTCAGTACCTGTAGGCTGTCTAGTTCTATTCATATGTTACAGGAACCTGATTCATGATGGTTTATTGCAAACTGCTGAGATAAAGTGTAATGTCTCCTTGATCTGATAACATTGTTGGACATTAATGTCCACCCTTACAGACAGATTGCACATTCAGTCTTGATACATCACACATTACGACACTGCTTCCTACTGGGATAATGGTGACACAACAGCATCGGACCACAGACTGTGACCTTCATGCCAAAGTACAGTTAGATATGAAGGAAGTAAAGATTTTTAGCAGACATGAGTCACTATCAGCATTCCAACTGCCAATAAAGCTCATAGTCCTGTTGGAAGCCTCAGTATTGATTAGGTTCACCGAATAAATCAGAAAACTCTCTTCAGCTAAACTTATCTGATCATGATGTACCAACACACCTTGACTAGTCTCATGTACTCATCGATGGCCTTCTCTTCCCCTGGAAAGCACTTCTTTAGCTCTTGAGGGAAGCGGTCCCTGCCACTGTAGATAGGGTAGACGCGCCTATTGTCAGCTGGGCCAATTACCACCTGGTCAAACGGGTTTTCCAGGGGCTCCCATTGCAGCTGGCCATTGGTCAGCTGGTCCAGCATGCAGCGGAAAGGCTTGTGCTCCAACAGGTCACCAATATAGTGGATACCTGTGTGGGGAAGACAGCGTTGGAACAGCGATAGTGTTAGCGTGGTCAGAGCAAGACAGTGACTGGACTAGATGAAAGGCTTATGCAACCTAAACACAGCCATTCTAGTAACCTTAACAATGATATCTGATACTATAACATCCCAGAGTGGGAATAACCGAATCTTCACAATCAGTCATCTTCTGATTCTTAAGATCTGTTGTAAATCGCAGGGCAGGTGCCATTATGTCTTACCGACGTCAAACTCAAAGCCTTTCTCTGTGAACGTGTGACAGCAGCCTCCAGCCCTGTCATGCTGTTCCAGGACCAGGACTCTCTTCCCAACCTTAGCGAGCATCACTGCCAGCCCAAGACCCCCTATTCCACTGCCAATGATAATGGCATCTAGGTTCTCTGGTACTTTGTTAATTAAGAAACCTGAAAAAGAGGAAATAATTCACAGCAATAGTATTCAGATTTCATTCATCACGTGGTGACAGCTAATGGTTAGAAGTTAAGCTAAGTGTTACATCGTAAGTAAATCGGATTTTTTACATTTACATTTTACATTTACATTTAGCAGACGCTCTTATCCAGAGCGACTTACAGTAAGTACAGGGACATTCCCCCGAGGCAAGTAGGGTGAAGTGCCTTGCCCAAGGACACAACGTCAGTTGGCATGACCGGGAATCGAACTGGCAACCTTCGGATTACTAACCCGACTCCCTCACCGCTCAGCCAACTGACTCCATTTTATAAATTAAGTTTATTTACCAGAAATAAATACTTAGGGTGCAACAGGTAAAATACGTCTCTAGATAAAACATTTGAGCAGATCCAAATGTTTGAATTGTTTTGAATACTGTCACTTTACCTTGTTTAAGAACTTTATTTTTCTCCTTTTTGTCAGTGACCAGTGGTTTCAGCGGTTCACGCGTATCGATATCGAAAGGATTCGGTCCTGATGTTCCAAATGCATATTTTAAAAGGAATGCAACAAGGCCTGCACAAATTACAGCTACGGCGATCCACATTGTGCATGAGGTCGTCCACCGACTAAACTATGCCAAAGGGTAATCCACTTCCTCGTTGTACTGTAGTAGGAAGGACGTCAATCTACAGTACAAGCCAGTTCAACTCCATCCATGCTTGACTGACAACAAACTCAGCCAATTGCAGATATCGTTCGTACCACGTCAGGCAAATTCATCCAAACAGTCAGCTGATGAACACGCCCACCTAAAGTCCAGGGGAAAACGCCCACTTAAAATCACACGGACTAACACAGCCATTATTTTCGCTCCAGGGGAAGTATAAGACAATAATATAAATAAAATACGTGAACTCCCAACTTTTATCCGGGATATAGGTCTACTCGAAACCACTGCAACTACTAATACTAATAATTCGGAGCACTTCCCTTAAAAACAGAGGCATAATGCTACAGCTAAAGGATTGTGTCACTGTTAAAAACAGGAGTCATCATTGTTTCCATTGTAGTGCTTCTTGGTCCACAATAAGCCTTGTTTCTGAACAAGAAAGACACCATTATCTACATAAAGATAATGAAACTTAGAAAGCAGAGACCACATCATGTTTTCTTAGAACAATGACTATTTAAACCCATATTCCCAGTGTGACTCCAAACATTAGCTGAATCTTGAACCTAACACCCTGTCCTAACTGGATGCGACGTGACAGGACACGATGTTAGACACATCTTTGGGTTAAACAACCTGAGGACACAAGCAGTAAATATAATCATAAGAAAGCCATCATGTCGAATAGCATCACAAAAACCATGCCAAAAACTTCATGGCAACTTCTATATTTTATTTTGCACAAAATCACCTGCATCATAAAACAATGATACCCGTTTTTCCACATCAGTTTGCATTTCCAACTAACACTCAACTTTAAGAGACACTTTATCTGGTCCCCTCCCCAACATTTGAAATCTAGTAGTTTTATTAAGTTTCTCCTGTTCTCCACTCAAGATATTCCCATTCATATCCAGTTTATAAACTGTTTCTATTCAGAGCCAACCCCAATTTGCTGTCTGCCATGTATAAAATATAATAAAAACAGTCAAAACCTGTTATTGTTTTATTTTCTTCAGAACAGGGCTTTTCTGTAAGTGTAAGAAGCCGGATAGTGGGTCACATAAGTTAGTACAGATGGGAAAAAGCATTCAAAAAGATGAAGGCCAACTCTCTTAGTTCAGTCAGTCAGGGGTGCTGAATCAACACCACAAAACCTATTTACGTAGAAAAAGGAGGGATTGATGGCAAATCTGCAGGTTCAAGCTTTAACTGAAAGAGGAAACCGATTCGAAACAGAAGCCCTTGTCTCAAATCCTCTTTTGGATATCATCTTACACCTTCTGTATTTTCCCCGTTGCTTTTGAAATCTTTTTTGATTGTTTTTATTTTTCTTTAAAATTTGATGACAGATTATTACTGCAAAAGCCGTTTCCATTGGGAGTGGAAAAAGAAAAAATGTTAGATTCAAGAGTATTAGCATTACTTTGCTGTATTCACATTTATGTTTTGTGGGTACACAAATATGTAGGTGGTAAATAGTAAGTGTTCTGGCCTGTGTATTTGTGTGTTTGCACCTGGTACAATCATGACAGCCTTTCAAATGTTGTACAGCTGTCTGAGATGGTAACTACAATGGCTTAAGGTCCATGTGATGGGAGGGAGAGAGAGTGTGAGGGAGAACCATCTCCCCCCACCTCCCTGCCTGGCAGCAGTAGTGCAGGTCAAAGTTCAAAAGGTCATAAAGTAAAAATGGGCGGTGGGGTTCCTCTCCTGGAGCAGGAGGGCCATCAGGCCGTCGGTCGGGCGTTCAGTGCGTTGGTGTGGTATCCTGGCCTAACTGGGACACTTTGCACTGGGATGCAGACGGGGATGTCACTGCAGTACCAAGCCAACCTGGAGAACGAGGGAAGGGTGAGCACAGTGTTGTACGCCATATCATCACAGTGTTGTACGCCATATCATCACAGTGTTGTACGCCATATCATCACAGTGTTGTACGCCATATCATCACAGTGTTGTACGCCATATCATCACAGTGTTGTACGCCATATCATCACAGTGCTGTACGCCATATCATCACAGTGTTGTACGCCATATCATCACAGTGTTGTACGCCATATCATCACAGTGTTGTACGCCATATCATCACAGTGTTGTACGCCATATCATCAAAAGCCAATCTACAGTCGAAGATACAACATCTTTAAGTATAAGATAATGAAGCATCAATGACAATATACCTTGTCTGACCCCATGCTGGGACACTTCCAATTGTACAGATAATACTGCAGATTTCCATCTCCAATACCAAACTTAAGCTTTTCCAGGAAAGTCTTATTCTCCATCATGTCCAGTGCATTGAAGACGTCAAACCCTTTCTGTGTGTTGAGAACATCGAACATAAGAGCGGTGAGAAAGAGCATGACAGTGAGAGGAAGAAGAGATACAATCCGTAAACGTCAAAAAGGGAAACATAACTATTCTCACTATACTCAGAGAGTCAGGTGGCTGAGCGGTTAGGGAATCGGGCTAGTAATCAGAAGGTTGCTGGTTCGATCCCCGGCTCTGCTAATGACATTGTGTCCTTGGGCAAGGCACTTCACCCTACTTGCCTCGGGGGGGGGAATGTCCCTGTACTTACAGTAAATTGCTCTGGATAAGAGCGTCTGCTAAATGACTAAATGTAAAATGTACTTGCGGGCGAACTTACCGACTTGGCCAGAATGAGTGCGTCCGACATGAGGTCCAGCAGGGGGGTGCAGGTGTGCACATTGTAAAAGGAGTAGGCGGCCTTCAGGCTGTGGTGGACTGGATGGTTCATGATGGTGGAGGGAAGTGTGTAGAAGCTCAAGAAGTCAGTCACCTTTCCTCCAGAGTTCTATTGAGGGAGAGATGAGGAAGCACAAACCACATTCATTTTTTTGCTCCACACATTCTTGTTCAGGTAACTCTGGTAACGGTTATAACTCAGCCACGAGAAGGACTCTGATCCTGTATGATGGGTGGAGATCTCTACCTCCACCAAGTAGGTGTCTATGATGTTCTCCTGAGGCAGCAGCCAGTGCTCCACCTCCTCCGGGCTCATGGTGGGGGCCAGGTGGAACTGGCTCAGGTACCCCAGCAGCAGACGATGCACCGCAGGCACATCTTTCCTGGTCATTGGTCGCAAGCCCGATGTCTTTGGAGCCTGAAGGGAGTTTATAAACAGGATGGGTCAGCTAAACCTTGTTGACTGCCACCTCTTTGGTTTTGATGCTGTGCAAACGGAAGCCCCTAGATGGTGCCGTACCTCAGGAAGACGGTACAGCTTCATGGTACGCTGCATTGTCATGTTCCGGCTCAGGTGAGAAAATTTCACCTCGATCAGCTTGCGAGGGTTCAAGGAACGGTGCCAGTACCTACAGGAGTAATGCAAAGTGTTAATACGGTCATCTCCTGAGATTTACATTTACATTTAGTCATTTAGCAGACGCTCTTATCCAGAGCGACTTACAGTAACACAGGGACATTCCCCCTGAGGCAAGTAGGGTGAAGTGCCTTGCCCAAGGACACACCGTCATTTGGCACAGCCGGGAACCGAACCGGTAACCTTCAGATTACTAGCCCAACTCCCTTACCGCTCAGCCACCTGACTCCCTAGATGCATTATGTGATTATGTTTGTGTGTATGTGTGTATTTGACCCACCTGCAGGTACCCACAGGTTTGGGCAGCACTACTCCAGCAGTGTAGACAGCCTGGAAAATGCCCTCTAGATTGACACGTCTGGTGATCTCTCTGATCAGAACAGGCGCTACCCGCTTCGCGCGCAGCTTCTTGTGGACACAAAGGAAGTTGATCTCCACCATTTTCTTTTCCCTTAACCACAGATAACAGTTCAGAGTCAATATCATTTCTGCCATGCATTCATGTATGTGTGTATCTGTGTGCGTGTATATGAACATGCCGTAACATCGTTAACCATTTTGCATGTACGTTCAGAACGTCCAAAAGGAGTCCCCAACACGAGTTATTCAGTTCGGTTGTAATACAATGTCACCAATTGTCAAGACCAAAAAAAAAGAGACAATAAATAAATGTACATACTGTACTAGTGGTGTCATTCGCAATTACATGGACTCTTATTGTTGCGTCACTGTAGCCTTAGCCACACTGTAGTTTCTTACATGTCATAAATGCGGATCTTGGCAGGGATGGCACTGATGAATCCCACAAGCTTCTGGTTGGAGTTCACTCTCACCCCACAGTGCCACTGAGGCAGCCAGCCAGGAGGACGCAGAGCCCTAGGAGAGACAGGCATGAGCTACACTTAATCATAGGTGTAGTGGGAAAAAAATCGATTCACATTTGAATCGTGATTCAGTCTGCTAGCGACTCTGCTAGCGATTTAGAACAAAAGATTCCAACCCCTACTTATTCACATCTGTTGCTAGTTACTAGGTAAGTGCACTAATAACGTACAGGCTACAAGTGACTTGTAGTACACTGATGTGTATAATAAACCTACAATGAGCTTTTCTAAGGTAGCATATACCACAATGACATATATATCTTTATGACTCACATCGATTAAAGGGAAATGTTCAAGTGGCATGAGCAATAGAGGTAAATTAATTACCAGAGCAGGAACTCAGGAGAGTAGTCGAATCGGAACATATTGTCATCGTCTTCCACGTAGTTCTCATTCAGAAGGGTGTACAGTTCCTTCAACTGAAATCGGGCAGAAAAAGTCCATTCATCAGGCATGAAGGTCAGAATTGAATGCGTTGGATGGATGAATTGGCTGAATTGGTTATGTTCTAGGTTCAGTAGTCTGTGAGGTGAGGTGAGGAAAGACTGGCTGGTTGAATGTCTTAACATCTGTTGTGTGTTCTTACCACTGCAGGGTTTCCCAGGTCGAGAGCGTCCCAGGTGAAGCCTTGTGGAAGGCTGTAGGGCTCCTCCCGGATGATGTCTTTGTCAGGCTCGATAGAGCCATGTGATGTCACCATCTCCCCTAGAGGGATGAGAACAGTCACAGAGAGGGATCATTTGGAAGCCGGATGGCTGAGCGGTTAGGGAATCGGGCTAGTAATCAGAAGGTTGCCGGTTCGATTCCCCAGCCATGCAAAATTACGTTGTGTCCTTGGGCAAGGCACTTCACCCTACTTGCCTCAGGGGAATGTCCCTGCTCTTACTGTAGTTTGCTCTGGATAAGAGCGTCTGCTAAATGACTAAATGTCAATTTGAGGGTTTCCAAAAACCATTCTGTGTCTACATGCCCCTGCATGTCCTGTGTTATACCTAGCTTCGGGACCGGCTGTGTGTCCCAGAACTGGTAGCTCCTCCGGGTAGCCTCCTCCATGGTTTTGGCAGGGCCAGGACCCACAGAGAATAGTTCAATGGCCTTCTGGATCTCTTGCAGTTTATCAGCTGGCAGTGAGTTCACCTGTACAGAGACAAAAAGTGAATTTGAAACGTATTGCTGACATGCACATAGACACATACAAAATGCAGATACACTACATTCTGTCTCTCTCTCTCCCCACTCACCTGCCATTCTATCAGTGTCGGTGTTTTAGCAACTCTCTCAAGGGAAAACGGCATAATCCCGCCCCACCTACCTTGGCTAGGGGATCCTGTGCTGCCTCTTGGACTCCAGACTTGTCCTTTTTCTTTCTCTGTCTCTTCTTCTTCTTCTTGGCACCACTGTCGTCCCCCAGTCCCTTTTCACTGTGACAGAAGAGAAAACATTCGAATCAGACCACTAGACACCACTAGGGAGTCAGATGGCTGAGCGGTGAGGGAGTCAGGCTAGTAATCTGAAGGTTGCCAGTTCGATTCCCGGTCATGCCAACTGACATTGTGTAGGCTTCACCTTGGGCAAGGCACTTCACCCTACTTGCCTCGGGGGAATGTCCCTGTACTTACTGTAAGTCGCTCTGGATAAGAGCGTCTGCTAAATGACTAAATGTAAATGTAAAATGTAGACAGGGACTGGAGTGTGCCAAAGTCTTTGGTTGAGTACATCGTCCACGAGTAGAGAACAAACACAAGCATTTTCACCCTTACAATCCAAAGCAGTTCACATTAGTTAAGAAGCAGACATGAGACAAAACGAGGTGTGGGACATGTAGGGTCCATCACCGACAGAATTCAGACCTATTTGTGTCAAGTATACATAATTCTATAATAACACTGTGTCACTGCCTCCTTAATTCTCTTCAGCCTAGTCTAAGGCTGGGCACTGAACACAAGATGAACCCCCCACCCACCCCCACCCACCCTTGAAGGCCATCTCATTGGATGAGAGAGACTACATACTTACAGAGGAATACAGGATAATCCCATTAGTGTCCAAGAGGGGAGAGAGGCTAGGCACTGGCTTGTATTTGTAACACCAGGACAGATGGTGAATCACATGACCAAAGTGAAGTGTGTGTGTATGTATGCGTCTATGTTCAGTGATCACCAAGAACAATAGATGACAAAGCCCTCAATGGTTTGTTCACCATGCTTCCATTCTAGTAACCATCTAGAAGCATTCTGTTTTCCAGGCACCCTACCTGTATATGTGTGTGTGAGTGTGTGTGCGTGTGTATGCATTAAGGTAAACTGTGAGATTTATTTTTATTTTTATCTTACTGTTCTGGATTCTACAGCTCAATAAAATCCATCTAAAATGGATTTCTTATTGATTTCATAAAAGCTATTAATGGTTTTCAAATGAACAACTGTGTACTCGAAAGTAAAATTATAACAAATGTATAAAGCATAGCTCCATGTGACCTTGAGACATGAAATCAAAACCTCGCAAGCGGGAGATGAGTATGGAGACGCCTTCATGAAGATGCTGGAAGCATACACTGCCCATGACTGGGTCATTATACTGTCTGTGAAATGAGGCCTGCACAAAACAATACTAAATAAGCTGGCTTCTTCCTTTTATTCATAATAGCTCAAAGATGCTATAGATTTCCTTTAGTCACTTGTTTGCTCATTTTTGCTTTAATTGTCCCACGACTTCGTTAGTGATGAGCAAATTCGCCAGCTAACGACTGTGTCGACACTTTATATTAAATGGCTACAGAAATGACAGCATTAATTGCTACCAGTGCGACACCGTGGCTATATCCTTGTCAGTTATGTTTAAATAACATAATTCCAACCTAACATTTCACTGTAGTACACATTTTTTGTCTATGCAGTGAATGCATGCATATTTCGACAATTCGTTCATCTTTTCGTTTCTATCTCCATACCTTACGACGCGTCAGGGTAAAATGAAAGAAAATGAAGACCCGCCCATACCAGGAACAGCATCGAATTAGGTCCAATCAGAGCAGAATGTCAGTAAACTGTCAACCTTTAGTACCAATGAAGTAAAAGCAAGTGGGTGGGATTATTAGGAGCAATGAGTTTCTATAGCATGACTGATCTTGCTTGCACTGTTAGCAAGCTGTCAAACGAGCGCAGGAACACTGCAAAAATACTACTATTCTTTAAAAATAAGTCTGCGCCCTCACCCGTCATCAAAGTGGTGCTCTTCATTTTCACAATCGCTGCAATGTCCATGGTCTTCTTCTACCTGCTCCTCTTTCTCCGGCTTCGGTGCTGTCTCATTCTCATCCGCCATCTTCATCTAGGAAGTGAGGAACTACCGCGTGCACTCAACGCCTCAAAACACCCCCCGATACTATTGGCCAACTGTCGTGGTGCTCCTTGGGTCCTGTAGTCATCCCAAAAACTAACGACTCTGACAAGTCTGTGTCTACGTGCTTGAGTCAAGAAGAATATGCGTTCTACGTTTTAGTAGATCAGTCATAATTTCCTTACCCAATCTCCCATTACTTCTCTTCACAAAATCACTAACCTGATCCACCAATTATAACACTATGCTAGCAACCAATCACTGAACTAAACTACAAAGCCTGAAAATATTGATTCATGTTTATCTAGGAATAATGAGCACGAGATCATTCTATACTTTCTTTTTAAACTATTAACTAGAGCACGCTATTTTTTGGGGGGTAAAAATTACCTCTTTGTGCTTACCAAGGTAACCACACACAAATTGTAAACAAACAAAATAATAATAACATTAAACGGGAGGGTTTAGAACATTCCTTTTTATTAAAAACATGAACAAGCTTGTCTCTCATTTTCGTTAACATCTTTCGTCGATACACACCACACACCAGTTACACATTAGTCATGGGAAAATAAATACTGTATTGGCACGTTATTGCTATACAACAAAACAGTAAAATACCATCTTTATTGATGGAGAAGACTTAACTCAGTGGTGTTAGGGATAAGACGCGCTTGGTTGGATTTGACACTGACCTATTTCCAATGCTTACCGAGCATTCTGTAGGTTCAATACCTACAGAATGTGGGCGAAAGAGGACAAAATGGTCAGCAGGCAATATACACGAGACGAGCAACAAACAAACAGCTTTTTCAAGTTAAAATGGTTATCTTACCTAGATTACAATACAAAGCAGGAAAAAAACTATAAAAATGACCTTGGATTAGGGTTCATCATAAAATTAAAAAAGATAGAAAAGGATGCTCACACGTACATGATGATTTAATACACTACCTCTAACACTTTCCAACTAATGTAACACTTGTTCTAACATGCAAAACTGGACTTGGTCTACATTGCAGTACATTACTACATTATTACATGTATTTATAAATTGATGAGACTATTTGAAAGTTTAAAAAAATTGTGTTTTTTGGATTAAATACAATGGTAACAGTTTAGTTATAAATCTCAAGTTCTATGTCAGTTCAGATTATTATAAACACCATTCTTGCTATCATTACATTTCATAAACATAAATTACTAAATCATGACTCTTGACTAAACATGACACTTCTTAACTAGATAATTGTAAGAGCTTTCAGTAATAATAAATTAAAAGGTACATCAATTATATTAAAAGGTATCAATTGTTGTAAAAAGTCAAATGTCTTCACTTAATAAAAGAAATACTTTAGTCAGTCATATTTACCCACTGATATAGCACTGGCATCAAGCAACAGAATACTCCCACAACGAGACACACATTTCCTCAACATTTCTGGAAGGAGGGGTGGCCATTTTTTGAATCAGGAGTGGCTTGTAATTAAGTGCATTAGGTAAGTACTGGGCTACAAGCAGCAGCAGGCCCTCTCCAAGGATTGACATCTTCCTTAGAACCAGTTGGCTGTGAACCAAAACCCCAGTTCAGGTGAAGCACACTCATGCTTTGCCTTTGGCTATAACCATACGCTCAGACACACTTTTGATGGGGACTCCTTTGCGGGACACCTTTACGTGTATGAAGAGGGTGGCAGGAGACAGACTGGAGCCATCTGCCTTAAGCAGGTGGACATGGCGATAACCTGGGGAGGACGAGAGAGCTGAGCAAAAGCCATCTAGTTGATTGATTTATCGATTTGTCAAATAAAAAGTTCTTAGTCGGTACCTGTGCGGAGACTGGTGAAAGGCAAGGTTGACTGGCCCACAAAGTCGTTTTTGCCTGTATGGTCATGGTCCTCCACTACGAAGCGTACCAGGGCCAGGTCAGGGACCTGCAGCTGGAAACTGAGAGTGCAGTCCCAGCGAGGGTTGAATCCTGTAGAGGGTGCAAAAGTGCCGTCAGACACAAAATCATCTATTCAAACAGAGCTGTAGTGGAGGAGCTGTATAGGATAATTATCACTGCCCTTGGGCAAGGAAGATGAATATAAATTAAATCCACTTTGCCATGTCTATATGGACTAAGGGTCACGATTCAATAAGAAACACACAAAACAAATTTGGACAATAAACTACTGGTATCCTGGCCTAATTTGAACATGATGTGGTGTGAGAGAGCTGAGAGAATGATAGGTACCATTGTTGTTAATGCGTTGGGTTTTGTCTTTAGCATTATCAATGGCCACGCCATGAATTTCCACCCACACCTGTGGGTCCACAATAGAGCTGGCTTTGTCGGTGTTGATTTTAGGCAGCTGCTGTGCAGATATCACCTGAGCACAAAGAGTCCAAGATAAGACATTCTTGTTTACTCCCTTTGTATAACTAATTATTTCATTCATACGATTGAAATGAGAAAAAGGGACATGACATATAACCTCCTACCGTGTCAAGCAGTCCGAGCTAACAACACCTGATTGCTTACCCGTATCGTCAGCTGGGTTGGGATGTGTCCCGGTCCGCCCCCAGTGATTTCTGGGTTGAAAGTTGTTGTGGGGCTGCACAGGAAGCTGGGTTTGAGGACGTAGCCACACCGGCCATTAGGCAGAAAGCGACCCTGGTTCAGGTCCATTTGCTCCCCAGGAGTCTGGAAGTTCAGGGCCACTAAACACAGGAGTGCAAATAGAGACACACCGGTGCCCAGAAATGCAAGTCATTATAAAACACTTCCCTCACTTTGGGGTTAGTTTGCTGATGAGTGGGAAGGTTAGGAATGTACATTCCAACTCAAGCTCTCAGCAGAGAAATGAATCATTATTAGTCTCAACCGCTAAATCAAGATTGAAATACAGTCAGTGGTGTGACCTCCTACCCAGCCTCCCAACCAGCCTTCAAGCCATGTTTACTGACCCAACTGGCAGCCGCCGTTCCACATCTCCTGGGGGTCATAGTTGGATGATTGGAGGCGCTGGCCAGAGGGGTAGATCCGGCTCAGCTGTCTGGTGTTGTGTCTGACAAACAGTTTTCCTGCATAAACGAAAACACAGACAAGCATCTATATCAAATAAGAGTCAGGTTACAAAATACGCTGGTTGATGGGGAAAGCATCCGGGTGGCTGAGGGCCATAGTGTAACAACTTCACACGGACATCCGAAAGCCTCTTGCCTGAGTCTTTGATGTGTTTCAGAGCCTCGCTCTCAGAGAACGAGGACATCTCGTTGGGTGGTTTCTGGGCTGAGTGATCAAACCCACGGAATGAGACACTCCTGCAGTATACCACCAGGGCAGACAGCTCCGGGCTCATCTTAGAGGACATGGCCTAGAAGTTGAAACACGAATCACAATAACGAACCGTTTAGCACCGTATACCGTGACTTGAAGTGATCGACACCTCCTTCCTGGCCTTACCTTCGAAGGGTCCTTCTTGTTGCTGCCAACAGGCTCTTCCTCTGAGCTGGAAGAGAAGCTGGCCGAACTGCTGGTCTTCCCCAGCTGTCCCAAGTGAGGGGTATCTTTCTTCCCTTTAATCAGAATCCGACATTTTAGCTCCTGCGGGAAATTCAACATTCTCAGAAGGATTCTCCAAGTTCTCAATTTTTTGGCGCACCCAAAATGACCTCTGACTGGATTCAAACAGGACTGTGGATGAAGGAGCTGTGCATGTCCTACCTCAGGAGAGGGCAGGTCCTCCAGGGGCAGGTCACTGAGGGGCTTGGAAAGCAGATGTCTGCCCAAGATGGTGTGCAGGTGTCGGGCCATAACCAACTGCTGCTCCACAGAACAGTGGTTCTCCAGGGACAGGATGAGAGGATAGGGGGAGGCCTTAAAGGCGTACTGGGCAATAGTCTCTATCACCATCTTAAAAGGCACTTTAGAGGTTAATGTGTGTCCGTGGTAGATAACCGGTTCTCCTTTGTCACCGTCCCAGCAGTCCAGCTCAACACAGCGACAGCCTTGATTTAGGGCTCTGGCACAAACAGAGAACAATTATAACTTACAGCGGGTATGTAAGTGTATTTGAGTGCCTACATGTGTGCATGCATGTATACTTGTGTTTGCGTATGTGTGTGTGTGTGTAGAGTTTTAATACCTGATGTATGGCTCTGTGCTGCTGTCACCTGTCACTTGATCCTTGGTGAGGTATGTGTTGTGGGAGGTGGAGATAAAATAGTGCGCCATAGGATGGGTCATATTCTGATAGACTCTAGCATGGTCAGGGTTGAACACATCATTTTCCTTGGACAGCATATACATGGTGAAGCCATTCTGAGACATCAACTGGTTCTTCTGGGCTGTATGAACGAGCAGGATACATTTGTCATAAACTCATCTGTAGGTGCAGACGGAGACAATTATCCAGCCATAATTTGTTTGCAGAAAAGACGCAGCAGATAGGTTATTGGGCGTACCCCAATCGTTGAGCTCATAGGTCAATATGAGGCTCTTAGCGTGGACCAATGAAGCATCCTCTCCTTGGTCTCCCAGAAAATCCCTCAGCTCGGCAGTGGAGAGCACGCAGCCGTTACCCGAGTAGTGTCTGAACACAGAGTCCAGCTCTGGCCGCCGCATCAGCTCCCGGCAGAACTCCTCGATCTCCACGTGATCGAGACGGCCATCGCAAGACCGGTCGCACTTCTGAGACACGGAGGAGACCGACAGACAAGAGTATGGGTTGTAATGAGGAAAAACATAATCATCATCATTATGACTTGCGTAATCACATGGTTCAGATTCAAACTGTATGTTTAAAGAAGAGTAGTCATTTGGGTGTGTCTGTGAAACTATGGCCACCCCCATATAGTTTATGCTTAACTGACCCAGAGACTTGTGAGAGTGTGTAAGAAACTACCCTGCTGAGGCAGAGATACAGAATGTGTGTGTGTGTGGTTCATGTTTGAGAAAGGGGGCCTCCTGGTTGGCTTGCCACAGAGTTGGTAATTGAACACAGATTCTCTACTCTAGGCGGTCTCTGAAATAGAACCTCTCTTCATAACATACTAAGTAAACACAGGCTCTTTCACAGGCAACGGTCAAACCTTACTTCACAGCATGACGAACGTCTCTTGCAATTCTCTCGTCAAATTCCCTTTCTCCGTTTGTTCGTCTTAGCGTCTGTCTTTCTGTCTCTTTCTTTCTCTCTTCTTCTCTGTCCTAATTCCATCTCAGGAAAACATTGTGCGGGTGACCTGACTCACCTTGAATAAGGAGAGGGCATACTGTTCACTCAGGTCTATGTTGATCATCTGGAGCAGTGTTTTGACCTCATCGTAGCTCATCTTTCCATCCTGGTTCTGATCTGCCCGCCTCAGGTACCCACGGATCCAGGTGGGGTAGGTTAAGGACAACAACCAGGGTCAACCTCACCTATGACCCCACCGTCATGGACATGGTCCAAAAGGCAGACGAGCACACAACTAAGGTCCATTGACCCAGACGTTCATGCACTTAAGTAGATTTGAGGTTTAAACTGTGTTCAGTCAATCCTCATCACTTTCATTACACAGTTCAATGCATTCGTTCCATGCACAGGAATATGACATGGAATTGACGATAAAATGAATGCAGATGGGAGATTGACCTAAATACTGTACATTATTATTAGGTGTCCATTCTGCACAGATGAGCATTCATATTAATCTGTGAATGAATGAAACCTCCTATAATCACAATATGGGGCATAAAATGACTGTTGTGGATATTACAAATCACACCTTGTTCCAGTAGGAAACGTATTGGTTACACTACTGTGACTTAACTGTGCTAAACCACAACCAAACCTCAACCAAACCACATACAGTAATAATCCATGGCGCTAGCCTGGACATGCTCAATTACTCAATTGCGCATGTCTCTATTCAGACCTCACAATGTTTAAACAAAAACTGAGAGAAAGAGAGAGAGAGAAAGAGAGAGGCAAGACAAAAAATAAGGAAGACCTGCTTAGATAGCGTTTCCATCTTGAATTCCCGTACACCCAGGTCCCCCACAACCCGGGGGCTATGTGAGGGATTATAATTGACAGGATATCTATTCTATATTTAGACAGCGCTGTTTGCTGGTCATTGCTCAACATCTTAGCTATGCTCTGGATGTGAGATGGTGCATGTGACAGTGTTATGTTCAGCGCCAGAGCCAGTCACCATAGAGATCTTATTTCAGCAGCACTATATTTACTCTGCATCAAGGCTGACATCGAGAGTGTAAGGATATTGGTCCAGTTTCTCCTTCTGTGTCATGTTGGACACCCGCTCCTTCAAGGTGCGAATCCCCCGGACCCAGCGACGGGCCTCCTCCTCACACAGACACCGCAGGTCCAGACTCTTCCTGGCTCCTTTGAAGATCAAGGTGAAGCACTGGCTGTCTGGCACCGAACCAGACAGCCTCCGCAAAGCCTCAGACTGACAGCCCTCACGCACACATTCCACCTCCGTCACCGAGACTGAGGGAGGGTCGAGATGGTTGGTTGGGAAGGACACACAAACGTAATGAGAGAGAGACAGAGAGAGAGAGAGAGAGAGACAGAGAGACAGAGAGAGAGAGAGAGAGAGAGAGAGAGAGAGAGAGAGAGGGAGATGCAGGATCAGTATGCAAAAGGTTTTAACAGAACACAAGCTGGATACCACAGTAGCACAAAAACACATGCTGCTCAAAGTGACGCACTCTGAAAGGTCAAGGGTCAGGATATTGGCTGTGTGTTGTAACATCTTTCTGGAGAAGTAACAGTGCTAGCGGAACTTTTTAGCACATAAAATATGACCTGCATGAGCTTAGTGGCTAAATATGTTCCCAATGTACATTCAGGCTCCAAATTTAACCTGCCACTCTGAGACCCAGTTTCCCAGACAAGGAATAAGCGTAGTCCTAGACTTAAAAAATAGAATGAAAGAGATGTTTACAATAGTTTTCCTGGTATTAATAACACTGTGTACAATTTATGACAGGGGTAACTGGGCCATACATAATAACCAACTGTCTGCCCAGCAACATAACCAGCCTGCCACTCTACTGCAGACACAAACTCCCAAACACACAATGGTAGCCGAAAAGGGCCTAAAACCATCAGCTGAATTTCTCATTTTTTCAACCTACTCTGCTCCTCTGCTCCTTTTACATGACACTAAACTATTTTGCACTGTATTGTAAAGCCTATCCCTAGCCCTCTAGACCACCAGTGACTGAAGAACCGTGTTTATTCTTGCTCTGGTATCAGATTTCTAATGACAGAGACACAAAGTAGAGCACAGTCCACACTTGGCTTTGGGACATGAGCAGTGAAAAACAGTTAACCCAGTTTGTTGTGACAATGGTACTCTTTCTCCGACTGATGGTAATTAAAGCCTCCAGACATCTGTACCCACCTCCTCAAAACTGCTGATGCATTATTCCTTCTGTCTCCACAAAGAGGGTGACATTTAAAACCTGAAAAATGTCGGGTGAAGTGTCTCTGTGTATCTGTGTGCATACACACGCCAAGAGGGAGTTGAGATAACTGAGGGACACACCCAGGCACAGCTAAAGTGTTAAGTGGTGCATTCTCTCTAAAGCCCTTCTGAACAAAGGGCACCATGCTGAACTGCAGGTGCAAAGCTCCAAATATCCACCAGGACCCCGGTAGCAAGACAAGGAGGCTAGAATCTAGGCCTCCACATGCATGTGAGTGTGTATATCTCTTGTGTGACATTGTTTGTACTGGTTTAGAGCATTGGTTGACATTTGTTGTTTTTCAATGTGTTGTATAAGTAAACACGATTGTTTGACTGATTGATCTGTCTGTCCAAGGTCTGAAAATATAAAGTGACCAGTGTGACTGTCTGCTGAAGAGATCATCATGATCTGGGTCTGATCACTGTGCAGTGCTACTAGTAGGGTTTGATAGTCACTATGACACTTACCACATTGAGACGTTTTATCTTTATACAGACATGCAACACAGCTGCACCCTGCCACAACCTACTGACCCAGACAAACCAGTTACCCCGTCATACCATAACAGAGTCATATCTATTAAGTAGTTACAGCTACATACTGGGGTGGGGTTAGAGGTGCTTTGGAGGGAAGGATACATAAGAGATGTGCAATAAGAGAGGAAGAAGAAGAAGAAGAAGAAGAAGAAGAGAGAGAGAGAGAGAGAGAGTGAGAGAGAGAGAGAGAGAGAGAGAGAGAGAGAGAGAGAAAAAAGCCCTCAATCAAAAAGGTACCATTATTGTATACACATAACCAGTCAGTGCTGCCTTTGTACTATCCTGAAGCTCCACAGCAACAGTTTACAGTCCATCTCTAAAACGGAAAAACATGAACCTCTCTTGATTGCCACAGTGTTTGGACATACTTGGAAAATCACTCAATTGTTAAAATAATCAATTGAGCCAAAGGACTGACAGCTCAAGTTTATGGTCAACTCTATAATGAATCATTAAAATATATATATTTTTTTTTATGGAATGGAAGAACATTTGTTACACTGTGAAAAGAGCATTGGTCTTGCGTGAACATTTAACTCATATGTCTTTTAACTGTGAGCTCCCATTCATGAAATTATAGGCATCAGAAACACATTTAGATCAAACTAACTTCAAATGACAGACCCAAGATGGTGGTGGGGGGTCATGCACAGAAACACACCCAGCAATTAGAGCTTGGGCAGAGATATACTTATGTGGATGAGTTCTAATCTTACTTAAAACAGGCACACACACACATACACACACACACACACAGAGAGAAACCCATATACACCTTTTGAGGCGTTATGGTTAGTGTTTGTGTGGATATGCCTGCATGCTGACCAATATGAGGATTTATGCATGAGCAATATGTGGGGTCATTCAATTCTCATTCAGTCTTTGACATTTGAAGTTCCCACGCTTTAATGAGCCGAATAATCTAGGATTAAAGACCAAATTATTTCCCTTTAAGAGGATTTCAATCATTATAGATTGAAGCGGCAGTCTTCCTCGGTGATGGATGTGAAAGCTTTTAGTGAGGCAAAAAATAAACCAAGGCAAATACCTTGCTTAACTGGTTAGCATAACCACTTCCAACAGTCAGTTTCAAAACCTTTTTCCTAGAATGTTTTTATTTGGCTGTGGCTCCGTTCATGGACATGAAATACCAGTAGTTTCAGTACCTAGAACTAGACCTCACCTTTTCGGAAAGCATGAACATATTGTATTCAAGTAGGGAGTGCTTTGAAGTGAGACAAGGTATAAAAGAAATGAACGACAATGAGTTGACTGAATGAGTGCATTGGATCTTAACCAAGAGTTGAATAGGCTAGAGTAGGCTGATGGAAATCCAGTTTCTTTGTTTTTGTTTGCGACTCCTGTAAGATAGCCTTCCACTCCATCGAGGCCTTGATCTGATAATGGTTTTAGTTTACTTTCCAGCAACTAAACCTCCCATAAAAAACATCTTAGATCTTGCAACTTAGAAACTCGGATCAAGCTGCATCATGTGATTAGTATTCCTTCCTACTCATTACTCCTTATCCTTTCCCTACCTCGCCCTTCTGCCTTTCCTCACCCTTTTTTTCCCCCATTCCTTTAATCCCCCACTTGGGCTCCAATATATCTTTCCTCCCCCTAGTCATTTAGCAGACGCTCTTATCCAGAGCGACTTACAGTAAGTACAGGGACATTCTCCCCGAGGCAAGTAGGGTGAAGTGCCTTGCCCAAGGACACAACGTAATTTGGGCAGCCGGGAATCGAACTGGCAACCTTCAGATTACTAGCCCGCTTCCCTAACCGCTCAGCCACCTGACTCCCATGTTACTTACACGTCTGCTGGGCCTTGGCCTTCCTGGAGCTCTTGGTGGACTCGACAAACACCGTGACCCCGTCCTCCAGCAGCCTCAGGCTACGGCTCTTCTGCCACCTCTGGGAGCGCACCTTCGTCATGTTGGAGCCTTGCATCATCGTGAGCACATCCTCGTCATCCAGCACCCCTGGAACACACACACAGAGGACGATGACGTTAGGGTTAGGGTTACGATCTTGTGATTCATGACCACTAAATGTAACCCTGTCACGTGTCACTGCTATCATGTGGTGTGTCGGCCTTGCATGGTTTCCTCTTCTGAGTGCTCATACAGATCCATTGGGCTCCATTGGCAGGTCATTGAGAGGGCAGTTCTGCTTTCATTAAAGTCAGTCAACTCTGAGCCCTCCGGTCTGTGCCGAAAACTTCAAAGGACTGTCAAAGGTTAATGAATGGATGTGGATTTTTCTGTCGAGTTCATACATTTGCAAAAGCTGTTTTTCCAGTGAGGAAAACATTGTTGTGTTTGTGTGTTATGTGCTAGGCAAACAGTGGGGGTGGCAGAATGACTTGCTTTTATATGAGAAAATGTTCCTCTGGCAGACCAGTCATATCCTCAAACAAACGTTGCCAAGGCTTATGTTTATGTCCTAAACACACACTATTTTGATGGAAATACAAAGGATAGCTACAGTAATACTACATTAAAGTCATTGCCAAAACATTTATTAAGGCCTTTTAACATAATAACCCATCCAAGTTACGATGAAGTTTCAGTTTGTTATTGTTCGTTTTCCATGTGCCTGGGCTTACGAAGGTTTTCAAGCAGAGCCAGATTTGAAACACTCAACAACAAAACAGAGTCAGAATGCAGAGTTTGGAACAGATGCCAACAATTATATGATTAATATCCTTCCACGGCCAGGGAAAAACCAGCAAAGGAAAATTCTGGATTGTGTGGATGCATTTACATTTAGTCATTTAGCAGACGCTCTTATCCAGAGGGACTTACAGTAAGTACAGGGACATTCCCCCCGAAGCAAGTAGGGTGAAGTGCCTTGCCCAAGGACACAACATCATTTTGCACGGCCGGGAATCGAACTGGCAACCTTCAGATTACTAGCCCGACTAAGGATATGTGCCACTTTAAGTGCCACTCCAACAGTCTGTTCAACATATGTAGAACATGAAGCACCATGAGGCGGATGAGGACACACACTATCACACAAATCACACACTATTGATTCACACAAATATCTGTCAAAATGAGACGACTCTTCTTTAGGGCTCCATCACTTCTCTGAATGGTTCTCTGCAATGGATCAATAGGCCTCCACGGTTGTTCTTAACCCTGATTTGCTGTAATGAACACATTTCTCCCTTGTCACAAACATAACTCTATTCATCCCTTATTTTTTTCCTTATACAACCTGTCCGAGGACAGAATCTTAAGTGCAGAAGTGTCAAACTCCCTACTCAGAGGGACACTTTTAAATGAGTCAAAGCCTCTTTCAGAGTAGCCTGGATTCCTCACGCTCGTCCCCCTGCCAGGCTGTGTCTTAGCAGCTCAGGGGCCTCCACAGCCTAGCTATTGGAGCAGAAGAAAAGCTGCTTTCAGCCCCGCCCCCTCCCCCCCCACCCCCCTTTACATCTGAGGGGTCAAACACAAAGAGAAGCCCCTCCACGACCACCACATTCTATCATCCATAACAACTCTGTTTATTGACAGTGCCTTCATTCCAGGCCGAGCACAAGGCACCTGTAACAGCAGATCAGCATGCTGAGCTGTTCAAACTGAAACTGCGGCTCCTCTACCTTTCTCTTTTGACATTAATTTCCTGTTGCTCCTACCGTCCACATCCTAACCTCAACTATGATGTCGTGTGTGTGTGTACGTGCATGTGCGCATGTCTGTCAGATCAAATTAAACGTCATCTACACAGCCCTTTTACAAGCAATGTCACAGAGGGCTTCACATATGCCCATAGAACGAAAGGAAACACTCCAGGAAAACTTTGAGAGGAGCAATTCAGTGAGAGATCCCCACCTCCAGAATAAAGGGTCTCTTTAATAATACCATGGAATGTGAGAAGTTCCAATGAAAGGCTCGCCTCACCTTGGCAACTGCACAAAAACCCTTCACCCCATAGTAAGTACTCCGTGAGATTTGTCCATAAGTTATAACGCTGTAAGTAGGAATGGGAGGAGTACACTGGAAAGGAGATGGTAGTCAGAGGCGCTGTCACACCTCCTGCAGCAGGCTGGGGGACAATCGTGTTGACACACACTTGACCAGTTGGCTGAACATAACAAGCGGCCTGGCTAGCAACCATATAGTGGTATGCAAAAGCAAATAGTTAGAAGCTGTAGAGATTGAGGGAGAGAAAAAACTGTCTTTAGAATAGAGGCAGCATTTACAGAGAAACTGATTAAATATAGATGAATAGAATAAATGAAAGCAAACAAAAAGACCGATATGTGCAATAGAGATAACGCCCATGATTTCTGGGACCCAGAGAGAGAACTATTCTGTAAACAACCACATGAATCCAACAGGCTCATTCCCCACAGGGTGAACGAACTCTGGGACCGGTGGGGGAGCCTCGTTGTAGAGGGAAGCAAAGTCACTCCGGTCCCCTAAACAGTTCCATGAGAGTATTAAAAGCTGTGAAGAAATGTGTCGAGACAAAATGTGAACTCCCTTCCTTCCCTGCATGGCATTGTTTGTTTGGCAATGGCCCTTCCCTCATCTCTGATGCAAAAACAACTTGCACTCAACCTTAGGATCGCCACTAGGTCACTGCTCAGCTATATATCCTATACTCACAAACTCTTGTGATTACAGTGATTTATAAACTTAAGCCCCTAAACCAGATTCCTTACGTTCTGTACTCTAACATGAGACTAATACCACCCATGACTAGGAACAACTCTCACAGTCTTTCAGAACTCCTTTTGAGAGAGCTGAGATTGTGTATAGTTATCCTATAGTGTACATGTCCCTAAGAAAGCCTTCTACTATTTCTGTACCATTCAGGTGAGTTGACACTCTCCTTCGCCCGCACCTTGGTTCTTTACATAGACATAGACAGGATTTGCTGATGCCTGCCAATAATGGCTACTTCCAATATCACAGGTAAACAACATTACATTTACATTACATTTACATTTAGTCATTTAGCAGACGCTCTTATCCAGAGCGACTTATAGTAAGTACAGGGACATTCCCCCGAGGCAAGTAGGGTGAAGTGCCTTGCCCAAGGACACAACGTCAGTTGGCTTGACCGGGATCGAACTGGCAACCTCGGATTACTAGCCCGATTCCCTCACCGGTCAGCCACTCTGACTCCCTAAACAACCCAACTAAAGTCCAAACAACATAAATTGCACTCATTTAAAAAACCAAAGCGCAGGTGACTAGGAGCCACATAAAACTTTGCACTCCGATAAGACAGTATGTAAGGGCATGTCATAGACCGTCTGCCTAACAACTGATAAAGAACTTTACTAACTGGACACTTTACTGTACAAGTTCTATTTTTGAATGACTTGCGCAACTACAGGGTTCAGGGGCTCCAATGCAAGCTTCTATATGGACTAGACAGATTGCCCATTCATGTATGTATGTAACAATAACATAAGGACTAGAAGGTTTCAATTTACAAACGCACATCTTGGTACCATCATTCTGAGGTCTAGACTGACATGCATCCGAAGGATTTTTTGGGGCTCTGACAGGTGCTCTATCCTTCCTCAGCAGTTCTCTATTTAGGCATTTGTGACCATGAGCTGAGTGTGTATGATTAACGGGGAGTGGGAGTTCTAGTGAGAAGGGGTGTCAGAGCACAGGGGCCTGGGAGAGAAGATTTGAAGAGCTTGAATCACACAAGTGGGTCAGTGAGCTGTTGTGAGCTGTTGGACAATTCACAAACACATGACCACTTGTCAGCGCCCACACAACGTTAATTAAGCTCTGTGTTTTTCCTGGAAAAGTTTCGTACTCGCCACTCTGTTTTCAAACCAGAAGATGTTTGTTTTCATTTGGATTAATGCATTCATGAGTTTTAGTCATTGTCTTTGACAATTAGTTAAACTTCTCAAACACAACCAAAACAGAGGAAACTGATCTATCCACGTTGCATATTGCAAGAATGTAGGCTATTTACTATCATTAATATTTTTTTTTAAACGGAACATATATCGATGCATTGGCCACAGGTAAGAAAGTCAGCGATCACAAAAATACGTGAGCACCTTTCTAAAACTGTGTTAACATTTTGAAGGTTTACTAGTCTTCTTTAGATGACACCTGTCCAGTTGATTGATCGAAAAAAAAATGTTTTAATTGTACCAGTAATCGCTTCTTACCCAAATTCCTCAGAGGATCTTGCGTCTTGGATTCTATCGGTCGCTGTTCATTGTGCACGGCGGTGGGTTTCTTGCTCCGGACCAACATGACGCACTGCAGATGTCCAGTACAGATCCCTGAGGTCTTGGTTGATTTGAGGCTGTCAGATTCTACTCGGTGTGAAAAGCAAAGTGTGGGTTGAAAAGTGTGCTTTTCAACTCGTAACAACTCTTCAGGAGCTCTGGAGCGCCTCCCAGAGAGAGCGAGAGAGTGGATGAGAGAGAGAGAGAGAGAGAGAGAGAGAGAGAGAGAGAGAGAGAGAGAGAGAGAGAGAGAGAGAGAGAGAGAGAGAGAGAGAGAGAGAGAGAGAGAGAGAGAGAGAGAAGAGAGAGAGAGAGAGAGAGAGAGAGAGAGAGAGAGAGAGAGAGAGAGAGAGAGAGAGAGAGAGAGAGAGAGAGAGAGAGAGAGAGAGAGAGAGAGAGAGAGAGAGAGAGAGAGAGAGAGAGATATGTGCCAAGAGATGTGCCATTGACTACTTCTTCTATAAAATGTAAAAACACATGTTCAGTAGGCTACTTGGATCAGTAGGCCTTTGGTCGGATATAACGTTTTTATATTATCGTATATAGCGTCTCTGTCAAGCATGATTAACTTTTATAAGTAGGCTAGTTGTTGCTGTCAGGGCGCATTTAACGGGGACACCAGGGGATTTTGTGTTATGTTCTGGGGTTGAAGACTCTCACCTTCTGATATGCGACTACGAGACAGTCTGTTCAGGAGATACTGTCAAGACTAGCGATCGATTGCGTTGACACGATGTACAGTGGTTTGTTACATGTTTAAAGCCAGGAGGCAGTGAGGCGTAGCTAGATCTCACTCTTGTAATACGCGATGACGTTAATATCAGTGCAAGACACATTCTAAGTGTCCGAGTAAAAATGTTGCCCCGTATACTAGATTTCTAGATGCGACAATGGCACTGTCTCTTACGTGTCTTGCAACAGTGTCGCCGCAATATCAGATGCATTGGGTGTCTTGCAGCATTTTTTGTGTAACTGCCCCGTGGCAGTTTTAGAATCAGAATAGGCTAAAAAGGTTTCTTTTAGAAAAAGAACTGTTTGTAACAGACTGCAAACCATAGGCTCCTTTAACCACTACCAGCGACCATAAGTAGGCATAACAAACTGTCCTTGACACAAAAGCGAACTAAAGGTATCATGACGAGACGAGAATCCATACGGAATTCTAGCCCACTCTTATCAAATAGCGCCCCCTATTGGGGTTTCGCTGACACTTTCACTGACGCCTATCCAATCCTGTGTGGGGTGTGGAAGTTATGTCATGGAAACCCTTTCATTTAACGTTAGATTTCATTGTCAATCTGGTGCACATCGTATTTCCACAAACTTTTTAACTATAGCCTAATCAAAACTAAATACAGTTTTAAGATCGTCTTAGGATCAATCTTTCAGTAAGCATATACAAATGATACTCTCCTTCATGAATGTATTGCAAAGAAAATGAATAAATCAATTGATTCGTAAGGATGTTTTAGGCCTCAGTTGTATATAGTAGATCACGCTATATCAATATGTGGGCACACTGGGTCCACTAGAAAACCGCAGTAGATTAAATGAATGTGTCTTGGTCTAAGATGCTATAGCAAACCCAGGAGGCAGCGACTTAATTAGGTTTTGATAATGGTATAAAGAGGATGATTAGCAGAGATGTGAGGGGGAAGGGTGGTCTGCTGGAGGTACTGTGTATATGAGAAATCTTGTTTCATGGGCTGTCTGAAGAGCAGTGGAAGAAAATGTCACTATGTTGCGCAATGTAAGAACTGTTTCTATTTTATAACGAGTGCCAATGGGACTAACCTGGTGGGTCTAGGCCAAATCCAGGTGCACGATGGGAATGGGACCACTTTAGGATTAAAACAAGCAATGAGCATTGTGGTTTAACGTTATTGATGTACAAAGCAAGCAGTGTCGTAAATGTGGACATAGGCCTTTCACACGGAAATATCGCTCTGGATAAGAGTGTCTGCTAAAAAATGACTAAATGTAAATAGTGAACTATATTTCCAAACTGTTGCAAATAAACAAACTATTTAAAAAAAAGGTGGTGCAACCACTTCAATGTTTGAGTTTGCTACGTTGCTTTGGTTAAAAGCATCTGCTAGATGAATAAAATGTAAGCGTAAATGTGTAGGTATTCCAGTCCACTGTTTAGGCTACAGTAGGCTAAATCCATATACAACTCCCTAAGCATCAAAAATAATTATTTTGCACTGTGCATTTTCATAATTGTAACTAACAACCGTATCAAATTAAGACAGAAAGTTATAGCTATATGTGCTTATGCATGTTTTAATGATTACCACTTTAGTCTATCCTCAGTCTGGCAGTTCAACTTGTGTATCATGATGCATTAACATGGTGTAACATGTGTTTTCTATTGTGTAAAAAGTTTAGATGAAAGGGACATAATGTGAAAAATGGCAAATGAGTAGTACAATGATCATGAATGTATAGAAATACACGCAGGTGTAACTGTAGACACCTTAGCTAGAGGGGCCTGTGCAGTTCTGGTTACCTTCACATGCAATAACTATTGTCTTCCTTACAAGGGAAAGCTTTCACTTACATAGCTAAATGGCCGTAGATTCCGTTTCAATGTTTGGCTAATGGATTTCTAGCCTTAAGCTACCTGCTTGCTAGCTTAAAAGCTCAACACGAAAGCAGATCTAGTAGGCGAGCAGTTCTTTAAGATTGACAGATTCAAGTGGGTGCGTCAGAATGTATTCAAAACCTACATCCTGCAATAGTAGTTTCTGATAAAAGCCGTGATACATTAAAATGAGCTAATTGCCAACTAGACTAACCGAGTTTGTAGCTACATGGTATTGTCAATGTGTCAGACTATTTCCTGGAATTGAAACGTTCTATTTATCGTAGTTTGACACAAAGCAAAGGATGTTTTACATCAGTGGTGCTCAAAGCTAATTAGTTTCAATTCATTAGTTACTCAAAGCCACGTGGTGAGCTACTTCCCAGTTATTGTGTTTAATGGTTCCATTGTTTTGTTATATTTCAGCAATTAGACGGAACCAAGGTAGCAAGACGTTTTATTTAGCTAGCCTAGCTACTTTGCAACCTCAACCATGTTCGTCGGTATACAAAAGAACATCTGGACTAAATCTGACCGAGCTGCGTGCCTACTCTGAAAATGATTGGGCGGTTGTTAAGACTGCCTAGTTGAGCCGATACGTTGTGTGTTGTTTGCAAACTAGCTAGCTTATAGTTGCCACCATACTAGCTTGCTAGCTAACGACGTTAGCTTCGTCGAAGAAGCGCCAGCACAAGCTAGCTATTTGACTGGAAGCTATGCTTCTTATGGGGACAACTGCGTTAAAGAGGTCCACTGTTAGTACTAACAGTAGCTAACTGACGACCGATAGATGCAACGTAAAACGTTTGTGATCCTCGCCAAACCAATAGACTACCATTATCTACCAATATTTGGAACCATGATAATAACAATACGTTCGATTGTTTAAGGTGGCGCTGCTGACTAGTTAGAACATATCTTTGCTTACGCCACTTTCTGTAATAAGACATATGGGGTGTGTAAAATATCACTCCGCGCAGAAGATAAATACTTATACAACGTTCAATGTTACCTCAAATCATGAATTACATGATATAATCATCTAACCTCATAAACAATAAGATAATAAACCACATATAAGATGGGCAGATGATTGTTTTCCAAAATTAACAGTCGAAACGGACTACTTCGTACAACCAGACGGTTTCATTTTGTGCTTAAACAGAAGGGGGTGAAAGATTGCAGTAGTACATGAAAGTACTGTGATTGAAAATACATGAATAAAATAACATCGAAAAACGTTATTATCTTCATTGATATGTTTTATGTGGCGAGAGTATGATGCCATGTAACAAACTATTAAAGTAAGTACTTGTACACTTCTACATTTCTCCCTTCTTTTTGTGGTTGTTTAACCTGCATGAAAATTGTCCGCACTGCTTTCTTCGTTAGACCAGTGTGCGTTTGATTGACGTTCTGCTTTACCAATAGCAATATAGTTCAAGCTTAGCAACAGAGCATTTTCAGCGTTGTCCAATAAAGGCACAGAGAAGAGAAGCGAATCCCGCCTTTTTTTATCAAATCCGATTGGCTAACATTCACGCCAATAAACCTACGTTCATGGACCATGTAGTTTATTTTCAAACGTTTTAGGCTTTAAAATAGACTGTAAAACTACACATCCCACAATGCAACTCGAACGATAAGAAGCAGCATGCGCACTGGTAGAGGCAGCGTTTGTATATAAGCACGAGCTCCCTCTTTCACAGTAGCACACTGGACACTGTTGTAGCGACGGAGTGTCGCGTAGTATTGGACAGGACAGCGATTTCTGGCAGCTCCGAAATAGTTAACGGTAGTTAGCAACAGTAGCTCTGACGAATCGTTTGAGAAGACCAAGTGTTTCATTTGAAAATTTTCGTTTTAAAATTAACAATAGTGCGTTTAAAGCAACTTTACCTTTAATATACGTTTGGCTAATTGTGAGATAGAAACGGAATACTTTGCAGAACTTTGTTAAATCTTTTTTTGTCAATCTTAAAAGGACATTAGAAACAACGCATGAAATGTGGTAAGACAAGCAAACCCATCTGCACCACCACCAGGATGTCGGATCAAAGCTTTGAGAAGACCCATCACCTTAAAACTTCAGATACCACATCAGGTGGGAGCGGAACCGTTTTGGAGCATCCTCCAGCCAATAAGAATGGTGGACCAGAGACTGACGATAGGGGGCGACAAAGAAACACAAATCAAGTAGATGGCAGTGGTGGTATCACAACAGACAAGTTGTGGCAAATGCAAGGCGGCCACAGGGAGGTGTGTCCTGTGTTCGTTGCCGGAAATGCACTTCCCAAGTGTCCAGCTGCTGCTCAGCCTTGTCAGGAACCCGGAGTAGATGCAGCGGGAGAAGGTGGCCTTGTTGCCCACGGTAACAGTGGAGATGGACCGCTCGAGGAGAACCTGAGCCAACTGCAAGGAGAAAGTGGCAATCACGTCAAGAGAACCAACTCTGGCGTCGGGACAGATGCGCGTCAGGGCAAGAAAAAACACAGACGTCGACCCTCAAAAAAGAAGCGTCGCTGGAAGCCATATTACAAGCTTTCCTGGGAGGAAAAGAAAGAACTCGATGAACGAGAAACTGCACGGGCCTCCCGAGTGAGAGAAGAGATGTTTGCGAAAGGACTCCCTGTAGCACCTTATAATACCACACAGTTTCTAATGGAGGAACATGACCGTGAGGAGCCAGACCTGAACACTGAGACGGGTGCCCGGCGGCTGTTGGGGCCTGGTCGCCCAGAAGACACAGCTAGTGAGGACGATCTTATGGACGAGGAAGAAGATGATGATGGTAGCGGAGGTGGCAGCGACGGCATTGGAAGGGCCGGAAATGCAGGTGGGGAATTTCTTCAGAGAGACTTTTCCGAAACCTATGAGAAGTACCACGTTGAGAGTCTTCAAAATATGACCAAGCAAGAGCTTGTTCAGGAGTATCTGGAACTAGAGAAGTGCATGTCCCGTTTGGAAGAGGAGAACAACAGGCTACGATTTTCTGTTAACGATCCTGCCACCCGCTTGGATAGCCCGGTACCCCAGACCCAGTCCGACTCTACGCGACTCAAAGAACTGGAGAGCGAATTGGAGAGACTGAGAGCGCAGAACAGCGAGCTTCTCTTGCAGAACCAGCTGAGCAAGGAAAGGGGACAGATTGCCACCATAGGTAAATAAAAATGGACAAGCAGGTTAACTTAAAGAAAACAACATTCAAATGGGAAACAAGGGGATTCACACCGGATTTTAAAAACTGTCATCCGTTTTATGTAATCGGTTTGTTATTTGGACTGTTCAGTCCGTAAATTGCATTGCAATACTTGATATTTCCTTTCTTTTTGGACTGTAAGGCGTCGATATGAAACTTTTTCAAGAAAGAAAATGTAAATATTTAAAAAGCTCAATTCTTTTTATAAAGAGAATGTATTTGAAAATGCGTATGTTTTTGTTTTGTTCCTAAGTATTGTATGCATTATATTATCCCAATTGTCGAATCAGCACGACCTAGAGATACATTTTAAAAATTGATAAGGCAAATTCATTCAAAGCATTATAATTCGATAATTACATAAATTGTCAAAATACATGTGCACTCTAAAGTTGTTTTCCGTATGGGTAAATAAAGATTTGTTCTGACGACTTGCCTAATTACTTAAGTTCCTAAATGGTTACATTAATATAGGCCTATAACATCTCATGTAGTGGTCTAATGCCTTTTATAATGTAGGCCATGGATTCCTGCTTTGTTTACCAAAGAGCATAGGCCTAATTTAAAGTGATGTTCTCACACAAACATTACACTGAGTAAAATGCTAAATTATCTATCCCGTCTGTATTCATTTGCTAGCTGCCAAGCCATTTACCTAGGCTATGTGAATTTAAAGACTCAACAGAAATGTCTGGCCTGTACTCTGACATTTATGAGCATGGTATATAGAGGATCTCGCCTGAGCTGTCACTTATAAAATAGTTTAGTGTCTATGGTGAGATGGCGGTTATTTCTGTGTGGTTATCGTTTTGTTTTACTTGGCATTTAGATATAGTTTATGACAATTATCTGCGTATGGACAATTCCATCGAGTCATTCCTTCAGGGCACAGGCAATATAATGATCCGTTATGAATTAAAATGGCATAGGGAAGTTGATAGGTGAAAGGTGTAAGACCTGAACAAAGTTTAGGCCTATTAAAATGACATTGTGAAGTAGTATGTCCAAGTCAGTAAATGCATCCGCAAATCCGTTGATGTGTTTTTTTTTTCTGTATTGATGACGATCTGAATTCGAATCAATGCAGTATCAAGTCTCTGGCTAACTCAGATCCCCGGATTTAAACGCCTCCTCAGACTCGAATCTTACTGTCGGATGTGATTGTATTCATCCCCAGCCTCTAGAGGGCGCCATCCATTGTTTTACAACTGCTTCGGAGCAGACATTTTGACTAAGATGTACTTTGCATTAAAACATAACCCACATTATTCAGCCATGAACTGCCAATACACACAACGTTTACAGCAGCACAAAATCTTAAACGGTTCTGTTTATTTACACCATATCACTTTGCTTTCAAGCACAGACTCATTAAACAAAGTAGTCTTAGATGAATAACCTTTAGTAAGGCAATTTTCTTATTAGATACTTTACTTAAAGCAATTCAAAATGTACACAATACAATATGTTACATATACAGACAATATGTACACTAGATTATTAGACATAAAAACAAAACATATCAGGTAAGTCACATTTCAAGAATCGGACAGCTAAGATACATTAATTGGTGTCTGAGTCTTAATGTATTTGTCCTCTTGATAAAGGCATGGGCAGCTAGCTCCAGCTCAACCTTGTCTCTCACTTAGACTGACAGTTTCAGTTCAAACAGTTCATCAAAGGTAATCAGATGCAGATGAATGGTACCATTGTCTCCTCTCCAGGTGTTGCCTAATGTTACCTATGAGGAGGGATCCATAGGTGTACCATAATCACAGAAAACACTGCAGGCAAAAGAGAAGACCTCTTTGTAAGAAAAGCAAGTGAGAGATCAATGCTTTCTTTCTCCTCGCAGCACCAGTTACTCGTTGTTAATGCCTATTAAAGGCAAAGAGTGCATAGACATGTCCTTGGCAAGAGTGTGCTTTTAATAGACCCTCAAAGTATGCTTGTATGAAATATACACATCTTTGGGTTAGATGTTAGGACAGCAATGAAATGAGTGAGAGACTTTGAAACTGGAACAGAGAGAGTTTAAGGGAGGACAGAGAGAGCAGACTGACCATGGCAGGGCAGAACACAAACATATTCCAGAAATCAGGCACTTGTAAGGTAAAACTTGAGGTAATCAGACTACAATGAAGTTAAATGAAATGGTTTGGTCAAACTACTGTCTTAGGTGAGGAGAAATCGATGCAGAAATAAAAGCAACCTTTCAACTGCGAAATGGTTTCGGCTTGTTGATGGGCTGAAGGAACCTGACCACATGACCACAACACGAGATCAGACTTCCAAGTACCTAACAGTCAGAAACCAACTTTTAAGTTTGATTTGTGTGTTATTTCTGTGGCTGAAATACCCCTCTTCCTTTGATTCTATCCTTAAGAAAAGTATTATACAACAACATGGCACTGCCAACTATTCTTAACATGCTGTAGAGCACTGTTTCTACTCTTCACAAATTTAACCAAATTATTCCTCCAGAAAGTTAAGTTGACTACCAATACGTAGTCCAATTGGAACAGCTCATCTAGTGAGAAAAGTTATTTGAAAAAGTTCATGTTCATATACACACGTATATATGTTCTACTAAAAACCAAGCAATATGGAATAGAAGAGAGAATAGCCTTTTTCTGAAACTGTATAGCATATTTAGAATTGCAAATAACATATGTTTGTCTTCCAGTTTACTGAATACCTTGATCTGTAAAGGGACAGAATAATCAGGGAAAACATGCATTCAATCCAATCTCATAAACATCTGCTTTTCATATGTAGAAATGAACCACAACCATGAAACCTTATTTGCTCTCAAACAAGGCAAAGTGAGCGTGGTTAACACCATGGAAAGGTACCAAAGAAATGCCTTGGGGAGCAGGGTAGTTTACAAGCGAAGTGGAATGGTAGGCTACTATGTAGAGCAGATGGCCTACTCCAAAGGCTGGATGCCATCTAGAGGCCACAGGGAGAAGAGAGCTATTGATTTACACCTTACATTTAGTCATTTAGCAGACGCTCTTATCCAGAGCGACTTACAGTAAGTACAGGGACATCTCCCCGAGGCAAGTAGGGTGAAGTGCCTTGCCCAAGGACACAACGTCAGTTGGCATGACCGGGAATCGAACTGGCAACCTTTGGATTACTAGCCCGATTCCCTCACCACTCAGCCACCTGACCTTGTGGCGGGAGATGTTGGATGTCTGCATAGTAGAGAAATTAGTCATAGGGGAAATTCTAAGAGGAAACAAGGAACAGGTTTGTAGTTGTGTTTAAGTTTGATCTTGTTTCTTTTTAACAGTTACACCAGCGAGGCTGAACCACAATAAAAGTACTTAGTATTTTCATACAAAAAATATATATAATATATACTGTATATAAAACAAAAAGCATATATTAAGGGAAACATTTCAAGTACTCTTGAAAGAAATGATAGTGCACTTTTGGGGTGCACTTTTGTAAACCATAAAAAAGAAACTGAAAAAGTAAAAACAAACACAATAATGCAATATATATATATGTATATATATATTTACAAGGTTAACTTAACAAGGCTTTGTACAAATGTTACAAAATAGTTTAAACACCAGCACACGCAGACGCTATCACGGGCATTGTCAGACAAACACGCACATCTAGACAAACAGATGAACATATTAACAGTGAGAGCCAAGTTACAGACCACTGTGTGTGTGTGTGTGTATCAGTATGTATAATATGCAACGATTTGCTAAATCACCTCACACAACTCTGAGATGTCGCAAAACTTACACGATGTTACATTTCGCCTTTCTAAATTATGATGTACTATTTCAGAATCTTGCATATTGCAAAAGTGTGTGTCTTTTTGAGCACAATGTGGTTTTAAGCCTAGTCATCACCGTGGAAACGAAGCATGTAGCTGTCTAGAGCCTGTCACAAGCAACCCTAGGAAGGTTTGGTTTGACAGGCCTCTCTCTGGATACAGTGATGGGACAGCCCACTTCCTCTGTCTAACAGGAAATGAGCCAAATCAGGCCAGACCAGAGTATCCATTAAAACATGACGTAAGAGCTCTTGACTGTAACATATGTGATGAGGTCTGTCTGTGTCTCTATGTGACCCATTGTATTATCTATAAAACACACAGAAAAAAAAAAAGAAGCTTTGGCATAACTGGAATGCCCATTGCCATGCAAATGGAGCTGATCAGACAGAAAGGGGTCTTGACACGAGATCAGAGGCTGTTCTCAGTCCTGTGACAGGGCCCACAGTGCCTGAACGTGGCTCTTCTTGTCGACAGCCCCCCGACCTGGAGCCAGGGTCTCTGACCCACCCCTCCTGAGACAGCAGCCTCAGCCTCAGGCCAGGGACCAGGAAGGCTCAGGTGAGAGGGGGATGGTCGGGCCAGGCCTTCTGGTTCCTCCCTGCTATAGGTACTGGTGGAATCTGGAGGCGGGGGCACGGCGTGCGGCTGCAGGCTCCTGGCCGAGGGCCAGAGGCTCCCCCAGCTCGTGTCCTTGGGGGTCTCTAGGAGCGCCCTGCGCTTTGGCCTGGTTAGGAGTGGCAGGGGACAGGGGGAACTCGCTGGTGGCTAGAGGGTGTCTCTTATCACCTGTCTCTGTGGGAGAGACCACCACAGTGTGTCTGCGCCACGCCCTCCTCTTCCTGCGAGTCTCTGGAGAGAGCGGCTTCCTGAGCCCCACGCTGCGCAGGTCGTCGGCCGAGCCCAGGAGGCGCGCCCTCACCTGGTCTGCCAGGGAGCCCCGTCCCTGGCACAGGCCCTGGCCGCCGGGCGTGAAGGAAGCAGCCTCGCTGGGTGGTAGGGCTGCCTTGGGCCGGACTGGACGCAGGCTCTCCTGACTGCTACCTGAGGATGGGTTGGTTCTGGAGGACTGACTCGGCCCCCCCTGGGGCCCCGGCGTTCCTGTCCCGGCCCCCTCCCTCTCAGCCAAAGGCCCAGCCAGCTCGAACAGGTCCAGGGAGCGAGCCTTGGCCTTCTCCCCCTTGCTTTTTTTCCTGGCTAGCGTGTCACACTGGATCAGCTTGTGGGAGTTGAACGAGGGCCGGGGGTGCAGCCTGTGGGTGGTGGAGGAGGAGGAGAAAGAGGAGGAGGAGGGGGTGCTGGACCGCGCCCCTCCATCGCTCCTCTCCCCCGGGGTATGAGTGTGTGTGGAGGGTGTGGGGGTGACGGGCTGGGTCGGGGGGGCGACCGCAGGGGGTTTGCAGTGTGCGTACAGGAAGCTGCGCGGGGCTGCGGGGGGCTGTGATTGGGTGGCTGCCGGCGGGTGTTTCTCAGGTCTCTCCTGGGTGAGGGAGCGCGACGCGAAGCCACTCTCGTTGTCCGTCTCACTCACGAGCTCGCTCCGCTCGTCGTCGGCGTCGTCGCCGCGCCCCTCCGACACCAGGCTCCGCCCCAGGGTGGAGAGGGTGGAGTAGCCGGAGACGATGGAGCGCGCGTCCTCCGGCCCCCAGGGCCGACCTTTGACCCCTGCCCTCACCTCCTCTTCCTCAGGGAGCAGTATCACCGGCTGCCCTGTCTCTACCTTCTCACCGCAAGGCATGCTGGGAGCCACCGACTCGTTCTCTACCTCCTCCTTCCCTCTCGCTCTATCTTCCTCCTCCTCCTCTTCCTCCTCTTCCTCCTCCTCATCCTCCTCTCCCACTGCTCGAGGAGCTATATCTCCTCTTACTACTTCCGCCTCTTCTATCCCCTCCTCCCCCAGGTGACTGGCTTTGATTGGCTCATGCTCAGAGTCATCGTCCGTGCTGCTCCCCAGGGGGCGGCCGTTGTGGCCTTTCCTGCGCTTGCGTCCGGTCACTGCAGACATGATGGACAGGGTCAGGAAGTCCTTGGCAGTGAGATCCCGCTTCGTCCCCCACGACCCCTGAGAGAGGGAAAACGAAGGTCACGAACTGCAAACTCACAACGGCCGGTCCAAATGACGGCCACTGTGCTTCACCGTGTTGATTTCTCCTCAGGAGGACTTACCTTGGATTTAACTGAGTCACTGTTGGTTGAGTCTGCAAAGAGAGAGGGCAGTGAGACATCAGACACACATGTCCACTGCGAGGACATTTAAACAGCAGGGCAGTGGGGGGGGGGGGGGGGGGGGGGGAGGTTGGGGGCTGGTTTTAGAGGACGGAGCTGGTCATACAACAACTATTGTTTGTAATGTTGACTGTTTTGAGGGGCTTAAGCCGTTGGGTTTGTTTTTACAGCTTTACAGTTGTGCAGACAAGTCTCCATGCCCACTAACTAACCTTCACCTACCCCCCCGTGGACAGACACCGTTCACACACCATCAACACAGAGAGGAGAGTGTGGTACAACCCCTGATTGTCACGGTGGAAATCACAGTGAATGGCATGTGATCAGGGTCTTAGGCAAAGGTGGGGAAAAACAGCATTAAGGAATCAACAGCACACACTGATGACATCATGGGAAAACACTGATGACATCATGGCAAACACTGATGACATACCCAGTGAAATAAGCATTGGTAGGAGACAAGGCAGAAAAAGAGACAGGGTCAAGTCTTCAATAACCTTATACACAAGATGCTCTGGGAATCATTCTCTCTCTTTCATTTAGTCTATATCATATATAATTAGACAAACATAGAGAGAGAGAGAGACTCACAAACTCTCACACACACACACACACACACACACACACAGCCTGAGCAGTGGATGACAGGTTCCATAGAGGATGAGTGGAGCAGGTGGGGGCAGACAGACCACTGTGGAGGGCTCTCTCTCAGTGACAGAGTCTCACGCAACGACAGCTTCACCAGCACTCCACGGAGTCAAAGGAAATCAGTCATCCGTCAAAGCATCTGTTAGACTGGGAGCTGGGAGCTGCTTTAGTCAATCTGACACTGAGAGGGAGCGGGGGGGGGAAGCATCCGCGGGCCGCAGAGACACGAACACACCCGAAAGGCGTACGCTTAAACAAATGTGCACATGTCCCCCTGACGCACACACACACACACACACACACACGTTGCCAGGGGATATCTCATCCTACCGCAGTGGCAGCTCCCCAGGCTCAGCTAAAAGAGGGAAGCAGAGATGTACAGAGAAACAAGGGAAAGATAAGTGATAAGGAAGAGAATAAAGTCAGCATAGAGGAGAGACATGCAGAAGAATAATCATGAAATCAGAAGTGGAAACAACGTTCGTGTTTCCATCACACCGATTTCAATCCAGCCTACAGTTTAAACTGTGTCGCTGTCAATAAGTGTGAGGCCAGAACAATTACATCACAGCAAGGACACGGATTGGCTTGCACAGGCTGTCATTGTCAGGATGCAGGTTGTGATTGGTGCATGTGGGGCAGAGGCGGGGCCGAGCTCACCTGAGGCCTCCCCCAGCAGACCTGTTCTGCCGATGTTGGAGAGCAGGTGGTCGATGTTGGGGGCCGGCTGCAGGTCCTCTGTGTCAACTGGTGTCTGAAAGCAGCCACACAGGGAGTTGAATATGTGCACCACATAGCCCAATGTCTTGTCATACCCCGCAGGCAAGATATACAATCTACTCCCCAGCTGTTTGAGGCCCGTTATCAGTAGCCATGTGTCACAGACAGCGAGACATACCTTCTCATCCTTGTCCACCTCTTCGCTGAAAAACCAGGCATGCTGGAGCAGATAAGGAAAGGAAACAAGATTCATATTGGATAAGGGAAGGTTAGTGTGGATGCAGGTGTGTGTGTGTGTGTGTGTGTGTGTGTGTGTGTGTGTGTGCACACGCGCGTGGCAAGAGGGACTCACGTGTTGGATAAGCGTCTCTACGATCTTGTAGCGGTCAGGCATGTGCGTGACCATGTCCGTCATGTTGTCCTCAGACGTCCTCACCAGCGTGGGACCAAAGACCAGAGCCAGGTTGCGAGGCTCCATCTGCACACACAGTGACACCTCAGTCAGCTCAGAACCACAGGGAACCACAGAAAACCACAGGGAACCACAGGGGACCACAGGGGACCACAGAGGACCCCCCCTCCCTTTTCCCCCCTCCCTTTCCCCCATCCCCACCCAGCCCCCCCCCTCCCTACCCCCACCCCCCCCTCTCCCCCTGAGCGAATACCTACAGATGCTCACACGTACTGAGTCACACACACACAGCATTCCATACCTTGTTCTTGTCTGCGCTGTCAGCTACAGTCTTCAGATGGCCGACTAAGAACTTGAGAGTGTGGTAGTAGTAGTCTGGCAGGTCGCGTATCTGGGGGAGGAAGACGGCAGGTCAACAACTGAACAGCTGGCTGGAGTGAAACCTGCCAAACCCTGGCATGTTAAATGTCAACCAACGGGTTATACTGTCCAGAGGGACGCACGCACGCTACACATACCAATTTCTTCATGGTTTTCAACCTGTCTCCTGTATTTTCCATCCGGTTGGCCTCGATGAAGTCATTATACTTGTCTGTGTAGACATAAGAAATTATACTGTTGACAATCGAAAAGTTATGGTTTGGTCTATCTTGGTCACAACTTTGACTTGAGATTGTCATGTTGTCATGCCGATTGTCTTGTTGTCATGCCGACAACAAACTGACCGTCCGTGAAGAGAGGCTCTGGAAGCTTCCGGAAGAAGGACTTGAGCAAGCTGCTGACCACATTCAGGTCCTGCCATTTCTGTTCAGACAGAGGTTGGAGGCAAAGTTACCTTCTGATTGAGACTTTTTTAAAGACATAGATCCTCTGTGTGTGTTTGTGTTGATGTGTTTGTTTATGTCCATGTATGTGTCTCTGTTTTCCTAACGCAGCTGTATCACCTCCTCTGCAGGGTTGATGTCAAGCCCCTTGTTGAGCTGGTCCTGCAGGCTGGACACCATGGCGTTGTTCCCTGGGACCCTGTAGATGCCTGTGTACTCCAGACCCATGTCCTCCACCAACCCACAGCAGATCTCCACAATCATAGGGATGAACTGAGAAAACCAAAACACACAGATAAGTCACACACACAGACACACTACTGTGCAGTACACTGTAGACTCTAGCCTCTGTCAGCAAGACGGCGTTTAATATGAGGGCAGGGTGGAGGGTTTCACAGACCTTGTTTTTGACAGCTGGCTGGCAGTCCTCTAACCTCACCCCGAAGGCCTTGGGCCCAGACTTCTTGGTCTTCTTCATGATGTTTATCCCCCAGGGAGATTTAGGGGGGCTGCTCTCATCTGTGGAAAGCCAGACAGACAGAAGGACACACACTCAGGACTGATGGCCAGATCAGACTGTTACCGTGGTAATGGTTTGAGACTTAATACCCTGGTTGGGTCCCTGTTCGTCACACACTGACCTTTGCCCTCAGATTTGGGTGAGCGTGGCGCGCCTGCTGCCGTCTCCATCTTGGCCAGGAAGGGAGGCTTCATGCGGGGTACCCTCGGGGAAGAGTCGGGTTTGCTGCCTGTTGGACTGCAGGGGGAGACAGAGGAACGCATCAAGCAAACCTCGCAGATCGTACCAAACGCAACCAGGGGCCATTTTCCCCTGTCCGCTGCGTGGGTCTCGCGTGCCTCACCTATGTTTCCTGTAGTCATTCAGCTTCTTACTGATCAGTGCCTGTCTGGAGAAGCCGAGCTCCTGAAACAAACAAACACACGGAGGAATCAGCTGGGTTCACGCGCTAGCGTCGTAATACTGCTAGGCTAGGTGCTAGGCTAGGTGCTAGGCTAGGTGCTAGGCTAGGTGCTAGGCTAGGTGCTAGGCTAGGTGCTAGGCTAGGTGCTAGGCTAGGTGCTAGGCTAGAGGTGTCGCTGAGATGGAGGCTGGGCGCCGGGAGGTTTGGCCTGACCTCGTTGTCGGTCTTGCTGTTCTCCCTGATGACCTTGATCCAGTCCAGCATGTCCTCTCGGTCCTCCGCCTGCAGCAGGTACTCGCAGAAGTCCTGCGTGGTCAGGCGCAGGGCGTGCTTGCGCTTGGTCTCGCTGTATGCGATGTCCACCAGGCAGCCCCGGATGCTGATTGGCTGCTCGTCCTCGGCCCCGCCGAGGGTGGCCCCGCGCAGGACCGCCTCCCGCTTGTCCTTGTAAAGGAACAGCGAATGGGAGCGCAGCACCGAGAAGACCCTCTTCCAGGGACGCATGCCGCTGCCCACCTTCTGTAACGCGCGAGCGCGAGAGAGAGACACAGAGGATTAGTAAGAAAAGGAGGTTTAGAAAGAGAGAGAGGGCAGATTAGAGAGAAAGAGCGAGGGTTAGAAAGAGAGAGAGAGAGAGGGTTTGAGAGAGAGAGAGAGAAACAGACACAGTCATATCAGAGAGGGACAGAGTAAGAAGATTGATCGAGGTGATTCGATTCCTCCTGCTCCTCCACACTTCTCCTCCCCTCCTACCCCTCCTCCCCCCTGCCGGTTCCTCCTCCTACCTTGCCCTTCTCGGTGAGGATCTGCTTGTAGTGCAGCCAGCCCTCCCTCCGCACGTCACTGTAGCTGATGCTGCCCAACTCCGAGGTGGAGTGACGTTTGGAGCGTGCCTCCTCCGCTGCCCCCAGGCTGTCCAGAGACTGAAAAACACACACACACACCCTGACATTAGACGGAGCTCTCAGATCCACAGCACGTCCTGTCGTCTATGCAGCGATACAGCTCACGTTATCAGACGGAACACTCACCCCATCCGCGAAGAAACTCTTCACTCTCTTTGGTAGCCTCCTACAGGACACAATCGATTAATTAAATAGTGAATAAATCATTATCATAAATACTTGTGAATTAACACGCGTGTCATTGTGATGTCTCTCTCCACCCCCCCCCCCCCCCGGTACTCACGAGAACACCCGTCCTTCCTCTCTGAAGCTGTTCAGTCCTTCGTCACATGACTTGGAGCGTTCCGTGGTGACGGCTAGAAGATAGGAGGAACGGCGACTGGATTTAATACTGCCTGCTCAGCGAGAGAACGAACGAGCAAGAGAGGTAGACGGAGAAAGAGAGCGAAAGAGAAATAGAAAATGGAGATGTAATGCCAGTCACTAGAGTGGATGTTAGGGGGTGTTGGGTTAGTAGCAGGGGAGGGGAGGGGGGAGGGGGTTAGGGAGGAAGAGGTGAGGGTGGTGGTTGGATGGTGGAGGTGGAGGTTGGCAGGGGTGGGTGATGGTAATTCACCCCCGGGTCACTTTGCTCACGACAGTCATGCAGGTGTGACCAGTCTGTCTGTCTGAGGACGGACTGTCACGCAGGTTTTGAGGGGTTTGGCTAGAGTCGTCCATGCACTCGTCCAAAACCACCCAAATGACACTAGATACTCTCTACACAAGGTAGGCCGTATCCTTACTTTTAAACAGGCATGCAATTAACCAGACCATGCAATAAAAAAACAAATACATTGAGAGACGGGGTACTGTTGGGGGTTATAGCTGTCTGTCTGAGAAGCAGACAGAGGGCATACCTGACATCTGAACGGGGCACCAGAGACACTGGAGGAGGATTCTGGCATGGCTGCATGCAAGAGGGCCGGGGCTGGCCCTGGGTGGGAGGGATGGGGACGGGGGGGGGGTCACTCACTGCAGTCGTGTGAGAAGAGCCTTGTGAGGGGGAAGGTGAATGTGGGGGAGGCGGGGCTGGTGACGCCGGCGGGCGCTGAACTCATGCCGCTGGACACCACGGAGGAGGCGGGCACGTGGCGGGCACGCAGGTCAGCGCTGGGGCTCGTCGGCTCGTCTGTTGGAGGACGGACGGAGGGAGGGAGGGAGGGGGAGGGATGGGGAGGGATGGGGAAGGAGTCAGGAGAGGGGGTAGGTAAAGGGAGTCAATAGGGAGGCAAAGACGGAAAGGTCAGGGTGGGGGAAGAGGGGGAAGGGTTAGATGAAGAGGGAGGGGTGGAAGTCAAGGAGCGAGGTTTTAAGGGGGTGAGGGGGGCGATTGATGAGGTACCACTGGATTACCACAGAAGACAGATGCACAAAGCTAGTGTTCCCCATGAATAGATGAGAAGACACAGCTTTTTCACATCTCTCTCAAACCCACATTCACATGGACTCAAAGTTGAGGACATTTCCTGTGTCTGAGGCTTCCTGTATAGTAATGTACTGAATCACGGGCACGGTACAACAAGAAGCTACTGTTTGTAGAAGAAAAGCTGTATTATCGAACAAAACAGTCATCAAACCACACAGAAGCATTGCACGGACAGAGCTGTAGCCGAGGGAACAAAGTAGTCAGATGGCTGAGCGGTTAGGGAATCGGGCTAGTAATCAGAAGGTTGCTGGTAAGATTCCCGGCTGTGCCAACCAAATGACGTTGTGTCCTTGGGCAAGGCACTTCACCCTACTTGCCTCGGGGGGAATGTCCCTGTACTTACTGTAAGTCACTCTGGATAAGAGCGTCTGCTAAATGACTAAATGTAATGTAACAAAGATCAGAAAAAGGCAAATAAGGCAAAATTAATAATAAAGTTTAGACGATCTCTGATTCAATACCTGTCTCTTCTGTGTCCATGAGAACGCTCTTCATATAGAAAGCAGAAAGGCTTTTCAACAGGTAATGACACATGGTTTCAGTTCTTTAACAGAAGTGAAGGCGTTTCTGGGATGAGCATTATGTATATATCAATACCTAAAATAAATATATAAATATTTAACAAAGAATGACACGCTTTTTTGCCTAATAAGAGAGAACGTTTCGACAATAAAGTGGTCAACCAAATAAAAAACAACTGCAGAAAGGTCAACCTTGATTATCAATAACAAAAGGATGTGAAACTTCTGAACAATAGACAAGGACACACACACACACATACTGGTTGAGACCAGCCCAGCATTTGCATATAGAGAGAGCAGACAATGTCCTGTCATTTTGAACAGTGGCTCTAGAGCAGGCAGTAACCAAGGCTACATCCCTACAGCCTTGTCTGCTTTTTCACAAGACAACAGAGGGCAGCACAGCCTTGCTTGCCTCAGTCACAGGTCCCGACGTGAGTCAAAGGTTTAAAGCTTCACTCAAACATACCCTAGAGACCTGCATTCGCTCTTGCAATAAAACTCTCTTCATTCAACAGAACAGTGTTTGAGTATCTCCGAGCAAGTCTCCCTTTCTCCTCTTCCTTTCCATCAGGTGGCTTACCTCTCTGAGTCAGACCATGCATCCCCCCCCCCCTCAGACACCACGGACTTCCTCTGCTCCTCTCTGCTTGGCCGTTCTCTCCATTTCTCTTTTGTTAGTCTCTTTCTCTCAAAGTGTCCTTTCTCCTCTCTCTCGTCTCTCTCTCGGCTCCGTTCTCACGAGCGCGGCCGGGCCGGCAGAAGGAGTAGGAGAGGGGATAGAGGCGGAAACATTCCCAATCTAGGATGTGGAATCTGCCTGTTTACAGCGTGGCCCAGAAATAGCAGTGCTGTGGGTTTAACAAAGGCCATCATTAACAGAGCCAAAAGAGGCCAGAGCGTGAGCTCACAGGCTCCAGACAGACCTGCCAGGGACAGCTATATCCTCCAACAGCCCGGGCCAGCACGCTCACAGACACTTCACTTTCTCTCTGTGAGACACCTAGGCCTCAGACCGAGACAGACACAGACAGGAGGGCAAGACTGAGAAGGCGAGATCAAGGCCTGTTCTTGCTGACCGTTTTAGCGTCTGTTGCGAGGAGGGTCTAAATCGTAGAGAGCCCACTCATTGCCCAGTGGTGCACAAAGGCAGCATTGAAGGCAGGGGCACAGTGTTCTGCCTGGGGGGGGCAGAGTATGAGTCTGTGAGCCTCCTTCCTGGAGCCCCCTTCCTGGAGCCCCCTTCCTGGAGCCCCCTTCCTGTGCTCCATTGGCATAACCTCTACATCTCAGGCTCCTTTAAATGAGCTTTAGAACCATGCCATTTCCTTCTTTCCTTTTGTCCTCTCTATCTCCAACTATCGACCCTGGGCCAGATGAGAGGAGCACATTGTGAAGTCATGCCTATAGCACAGGACCAGAGGACGTCCTCAAATCCACGAGAACATGGTGGCTACAGGACCAGGATTCACAAGCTTATCAGACGCATATGTCTGTCTCCCAGATGCCTGAGCTTGACAGACGATGAGGACAGCAGCGTCCTATCAAGTCACGCGCCCAAACAGACCAGATCGTATCAACGCGCCTGTTGGGGAGATGCAGGGACTCTCGTCTCTCTCTCTCTCTCTTTGTGCGGGAGAAACAAGCCCGCCTAGTTTCAGTCTCTGCTCATGCAACGTGTCCCAGCTTGTTTTCCGGACTAAATAGTCTCGGTTTGCTTTCGCTGCTCTGAGCAGACGCGGAGAAGCAAGAACGTTTTCCTGCTTCCTGGTTTGTACCTTCATCAAAAATCTCTCCCGTTTTTAGCATGGCCTGACCATCTGACAAGGTCATTTACAGGATTATTATTAGGATTCAAGATGTTTTCAACAACTACAGTAGCTATAATGTGCCTGGCTGCTAGGTTGTTTTGCCTGAACTAGGAGTGGGCGTGTACGCCAGTGCCTGACTGAGGCTAGTTTCTGCCTGTGGTTTGACTACACAGCATCTGGATGTTCAGCTGTAGAGTAATGTAACAGCAGGCGGTGAGCTTCCCCAGTCGCTGGTATGCTTTCAGGCATTGAGCAGAGTGAACATGCGTGGACATGACTACAGATGCCTCTTCTGAAAAACACATACTGTACACATTCATACACCCAAACACGTACACAGACATGGGATTATACACACATTCATAACAACTATGGCAAATATGAGGCTGTCAATCCTGGCTAACCCAGGAACGCTGCCAGTTATTATTTGGGTTTCAATTCAATTGAATTTGAGTTCATCCTACAACTGAAACAGAAGTGGAATTCATTCATAGGACCAAGAAAGCCTCAAGTCCTTATCAAATTCTTCTGGAAGGACACACACCGACACAGGAAGTCAAACCGTACCTCATTTCCTCTAAAGGGCCAGGTGATCTGTGCTGGATCAGTGAAGTTACAAAAGTTATGATACAATCAAACACTACTCATGCCGGAAAGTACCAGTTTTACCCAACACACACACACACACACACACACAGAAACTGAAAGAGATGAGGCCTCGAGCCTCCGCAGACAGGAAATGAAAGACACCGTCATTGTCTAGGTCCCCCATCTTTCCTAATTATGTCTGGGGCTTCGCATTCACAACATCCACACTCACCCAGACACAGAGAGAGAGCATATTAGTACCTCGAGCGCAAACAGAAACAGTGGCATCTGCAGGTTGAGATGAAGGGAGCGTGTGAAGTAAGAAGGGGGGTGGTAGAGGAGGTGAGGCGTTTACCTATGAAGGGTATGGAGGCCAGGGAGTCATCCTCAACAGGCAGGGGCGCCAGGTTGCCATTGGTTCGCCGCGGGGCAGCCTCGCCCGCAGAGCGGAGGGCGGGTGCTGTGCTTAGGGGTTCCGAGAGGAACACCGAGGGCTCCATGGCGTCCACTGGCAGGGCGTAGTGAGGGTGGCGCATGGCGTGGGCGTTCCTCCGCCCGGTGGGGGGCTTTTGCCTCAGCACAACCTCTTGGATCTGTGCCACCACCTCTGCCTGGCCCTCCACGGCGCCCCTCTCGTGGTTGGTGGGCCGGTAGGCCCTGTCCAGAGGCTCAGGGATCGTGGAGGACAGCGGGGCCGCCGTGGAGGACAACAGGGCCGTGGCAGGGGCACCCTCCGGGGGGCTGGTTTTAGGGGTCGGGGCCCAGTTGAGGTGGGGACCAGAGTAGGAGGGGTCCCTGAAGGAGTGAGCCTGCTGCATTATTCTCCCCGTCTTGCGGTAGAAAGAGGGGCTGTAGCTGCGGTAGCCCACGGGCTGGTCGTCCATGCTCTGGCCGGTGGGCAGCCGTCGGCTCTGTGGAGCCGTCTGCTGGGACTGGGGCTGGTGCTGGTGCTGGGGCTGTGTGTGGGGGTGGGGCTGTGTGTGGGGGTGGGGGTGTTTGTGGTGAGACTGTGAATGCCGGCTCGCTGAGGGGGCCTGTGTGACCCCGTATTGGTTCCCCTGCCTCTGGTAGGCCTCAGTCCTGGGGGGGGGCTGTGGGGCCTGCGGTAGCCAGGCAGGTCTCTCGTAGCGGGGAGACACCAGCCCAGACGCCTCCCTGTCCAGCCTTTCCAGCGATCGTCCGTAGCGGTCGTATTGGGCCAGCAGGTTCTCCGAGCGGGCCCGTCCGTAGGCGGGATGCCCTTGGGGGGGAGCCCCCTCCCACTCCCCATAGGTCCAGTAAGGGTCCCCGTGGGGGCCGGCCTGCTGCAGGAGCAGCAGCGTGTCCTGGGAGGCGCTGTGGGGCCAGCCGCCCGGCCGCTGGGGGTGTCGCCCGCCGCCCGTTTCCCCCAGACGGTCCTGAGAGTAGCTGCGGTGGCGCGGAGGCATGCTGCGGACAGGCAGCTCCGGAACCTGGCTGTAGTACCAGTCCGACAGGGCCTGTTGGCAGCGCTCGCCGCGGCTGTGGCCAGGCTGTGGCGGGCTGGCCCAGACCTGGCTGGACATGCGAGGCGGGCCCTGCGACGAGGTGGCAGTGGCGGCAGTGTTGTGGTTGGCGTAGTGGACGTGCAGCGGGCTGGAGAGGGGGCCTCCTGAGGACGAGGACGAGGAGTACGAGCGACCTCTGGTCTGTCCCATCGGCTGCTGCCCGGTCATACCGTACTGGATCTCCTCGGTGCGGTGGGCGGGACTGCTGTGGCCCACGCCCCCTGGCTCCCCGGCCCGTCCTTCCTGCCAGCTGGCCGGGCTGCCCACGGCAGAGCGGTTGTCCAGGGGGGACGAGGGGCTGGACGAACCCGCCCAGCGGCTCCAGTTATCCAGCTGGTTCTGACCCATGGGGGCCGCCCCCCCGGAGGGAGGCTGGGACTTGCCGCGTGGGTAGCAGAGGGGTGGCGGAACCGGAAGATTCTGAGCCCCCCCTGTGTAAGGATTGTTGCCCCTCAGGTAGGCATCCTGGGAGTATGCCTGTGAGGAGGGAAACAGTGTGAGGTCAGAGACAAGCCAGGCCAGCAAGGAGCAGGTGAGGGCCGGGTGGGCGGATGTGGAGACAGGGAGGGGTGAGTGGAGGGACCGTGGTCAGTGGATCAATGATGCTGTGACTAGATTAGAGCCATAACAAAGCAAACACGGCAGAACCAAGAACTCTCTGCTACCATTTTGCACAAACAGGCACCAACCTGGACTCGTTTGTGCTCGGCTCGCTGCCTCCCTCTGTCACAGTCTGTCCCTGGGGCCTGTGTTCCCAACACAAACAGCTAGCTCGCTAGCTCGCTAGCTGGCTAGCTAGCCGCAAGCACAACTTAGCACACGCCTTAAGCCACATTCTCAACACAGCAACCAGCAGCAACTGAACAGGCCTGCGGCAATGTTCGACATAAAGACGTGCATATACACCTCAGCAACAACATACTTTGAAAAGAGGCTACAATCTTAACCATACTAAAGACTACAGACGACATACTAAAAGGCTATATCCACAGCAGAACTACATCGAAAGGTATGTAAAGCTAGATCATGCGGTTGGACGTGACCAAACACCAGATACAACAGAGCGTTGAACAACAAACTCCCTTCTCAAGAAGAATATCTCCAGAATATTCACAGAACTGAGAAATGTTGAGGGGTTTACCTCAGAGCCCAGGCTCTGTGCACTGACTCAGGGTTCCTTCCTCAGTCTGCTGGAGGAGAGGAGAGGACTCCTCGAATCAACAGTCTGTTTACCTTCAACACCGCCTACTGCCGATGCTAGGATTCACCACTCTCTCGCACGCTCTCTCTCCCTCTCTTTTCCCGCCCCTCTCTCTCTGTCTCGGTTTCTTCGAACCTCTTGTGGTCGTATCTCTACCCCTTTCCACTCCTTTTCCTCTGTTGTGTTTCCAATGTGGCGCTCCTTCTCTGTCCTTGTTTTGCCCTTCGCTGTGTGTGCCGTACCTAAACCAGCCCAACCCTTCCAAACTCCCTCTCTCCTCCCTCTCTCCTCCCTCATTCCCTCCCTCTCTCGCTCACTCCACCCTGTGGCAGGGTGGAAAGGGGGCGTCGAGCTGATGATGTCATCCCTGGAATGCTGCTGATGCAGGCGTAGCAGTGAGGGGCGGGGCATGCGGACAGACGAGTGGGTACGGGGGTAAGGGGAAGGATGGCATGAGTGATAAGGTGAAGCAGGCTGGTGTGTACGAGTCCGACTGGGTCCTGAGCTCCTTCTGTCTGGGGGGGGGAAGGGCTCGCATACTCGACATGCCTGATCATGTTAGCGAGCTGTAGAGCGATTCAAGGACCGACTGTGTGTGGGTGTTAATGGGATGGTATGTAGGCGCTTTTCAAACGACACTCAAAACAGCTGATAATGACGTGAACTGGTGCGTTGTAACCTGAGTGCAGACTAGAAAGCATCTCAGTCGCCCGCTCCAGTCATATTTTTATCAGAGTATCTGTTTAGAAAGAGAGGGAGGGATGGTCTTTTGTGTGTGTGTGTGTGTGTGTGTGTGTGTGTGTTAGTTGGTGTGCACACGCGTGTGCTGAAAGTGTGTGAGAAATCTTATACTCACACTTACCAGCTGTAACACGTCTTCATCTTTTGGCATTATTGAAAGCTCCAACACACTGTCACTGAGGAAGAAAGGTCATACAGAGTTATATAGAGAGCCGATACACTACAGAGGAAAAGCATGAAAGAGGAAACGATTCGAAAAGACAGGTATTATTGATTTAAAAAAATGTGCTATGTGATTCCACGTGGTTTTGAATAGCAGAACTTTCTGTGCATAATGGGTCATATTACCAACTCTCTTTGTTGACCCTGACATCATATAGTCAGACTGGTGAATGTATATATGTACACTCTCTAAGGCTATTATCTTTGTGAGCAGAAAACACAGAAACATACACACATCATGGACACCACATTGCGTTGTTAAAAACAGACGCGAAGCAGCTAATCCCACTTGCATACAGATGAATCCCTGCTGAACCCACAGCTCTTACCTGTTCTGGATGAGGGCGATAACCTGGGAGTACGTCTTTCCCAGAACACTCTCTCCATTCACCTTTACCAGCCGATCCCCTACGACACACACACACACACGTACACAAGCAGCCGTGAGGAAAAACACCCTACACACACTCTCTAAGACATACACTCTCTCCAGCTCCCCCCCCCCACACACACACACACTCTCTCTTAGACATACACTCTCTCCAGCTCCCCCCCCACACACACACACTCTCTAAGACATACACTCTCTCCAGCTCCCCCCCCCCCCACACACACACACTCTCTCTTAGACATACACTCTCTCCAGCTCCCCCCCCACACACACACACTCTCTAAGACATACACTCTCTCCAGCTCCCCCCCCCCACACACACACACACTCTCTCTTAGACATACACTCTCTCCAGCTCCCCCCCCACACACACACACTCTCTAAGACATACACTCTCTCCAGCTCCCCCCCCCCACACACACACACACTCTCTCTTAGACATACACTCTCTCCAGCTCCCCCCCCCACACACACACACACTCTCTCTTAGACATACACTCTCTCCAGCTCCCCCCCCACACACACACTCTCTAAGACATACACTCTCTCCAGCTCCCCCCCCCCACACACACACACACTCTCTCTTAGACATACACTCTCTCCAGCTCCCCCCCCCACACACACACACACACACACACTCTCTTAGACATACACTCTCTCCAGCTCCCCCCCCCACACACACACACACACTCTCTCTTAGACATACACTCTCTCCAGCTCCCCCCCCCACACACACACACACACACACACACAAACACACACTCTCTTAGACATACACTCTCTCCAGCTCCCCCCCCCCACACACACACACCCTGTCTGAACCCTGTGACCCCCCCCCCCCCCCCCCCCCGCCAGACAGGCCTAGCAGAGGGATATCCTGGTGAAACAGGCCAGAGCCGTGGAGGCAGGGCAGGGCAGAGAGACCCCCAGACACACACACTTCCTGTTGGGAGAAGGTGTGTGTATGTGGGGGGATACTGGGAGAGAGTACTGGGAGAGGGGCAGGAGGGTTGTTGGAGAAGGGGGAGAAGGGGGCAGATTGTATAATTTAGACAATCTGTGAGTTTCTGTGTTAAAGAAGTCTGAGGACGAGAGTTGAGTATGTTACGGGTTGTGTTATAGTGGAGGTGTTTTGCTGTTATCTGTGCAGAAAGCGTTGCTTCGTGAGGAGTTCTGGTTTTGTTTGACTTCAGCTGCCAGCAGTGGAATGCAGCCAGGCTTTGCCAGCAAGACACAAAAGGAATTCGTCCAAACCTCCATCTGTCAGACTGAACTACTGCTACTATCAGTCTAACTCCATCACTTTTGGTATAGCATAATATATATTTTTTTTTTACTGTTATTGCATTTGTATGCGTACTGATCTGGCCTGGGATCTGATCTTGTCTGTGATTCTATGCCTGTAGCGTCATGTGACTTCTCCAGGTCATTTTCATTGCAAATCAGCATGACTACAGTGTTGCCCTGTCTCTGTCTCTTTTTCCCTCTCTTTCTCACACACACACAAACACACACACACACACACACGCATAATTTCCCTTACCCGTGCACAAGCCAGCTTGGTGAGCAGGACCTCTCTCTCTCACATTCTTGACAAATATGGTGTCCATCGGCTCCAGGTGACTTCTTGGATAGCCTGCGAAACATTACATTTACATTACATTTAGTCATTTAGCAGACGCTCTTATACAGAGCGACTTACAGTAAGTACAGGGACATTCCCCCGAGGCAAGTAGGGTGAAGTGCCTTGCCCAAGGACACAACGTCATATTTGGTTGGCATAGCCGGGAATCGAACTAGCAACCTTCTGATTACTAGCCCGATTCCCTAACCACTCAGCCATCTGACTCCAACTTACACGTGATGAAGTAATTGATTAAGTCACTCTTGTGATATCTGGAATTACATTGAAAACATACTAGCGTTGGAAATATATGTCGCTTGGTGGAGCAACAACCCTAAACAGTTTGAATTCCCTCCCTTTCCGTACACCATGACCATGAGCTATCTAGTGTATGTGTACAGACTAGGTGCAGTGCTGTGTTCAGTCCTGCAGGGGGAGCAGTGTGGCTGCAGAGCAACCTGAGGGGGGAGTCTGGAGGGCCTGGGGTGACATCACTGGGCAGCCACCCTCCAGAGATGGTGCTGGTGTTTACTGAGGGAGAGAGGGGTGTGTGTGTGTGTGTGTGTGTGTGTGTGTGGGGGGGGTAATTTACCTTTTCCATTCCCATTCTCCTCATCCTGCAAAGAGAAAGAAAACAGCATGAATCAGAAAAGAGTTGTGGGAGTGTGTTGTGTAGTGTTGTGTTATGGTGGAGTAACTGATTGGCTGCTCGCATCCTAGGATACCACAGCTCTGTCTTTCCTCTCTCTACAACACATGTGATCTGAGCATGTGCAGGAGATTTGGAATTGCAACCATGCAGTGTGCTTCAGTACCTCCTGGCATCTCAATGACTGAAATTCCATCCAACCGTCACATGCCAGCCTGTTCCAGTTTGCATGCGTCTCTGGATGTTTATACACAACACCGAGGCTGCTTTTCAGGTTGGGCTGTCTGCTAGCGGATGATGTCATGGATGCAGGCAACAACATGCAACTCCCAGACCCAGCAGACGAGGCCAGCACTGAGCAGCGGGCCTGACGTTCACTGGAGGTAGTTGACAGGGCTGACACGGATTAGGCACACAGGTTACACACACACACACACACACACACACACACGCACGCTCATATCCACATATGCTGAGCTGAGTGGACAGTTTGGGGTGAGGGGCAGGGTGGGCTGGCTGCTGGCTGGCTTTAGGCTGCGCTGAGTGGGCTCATTCCTCACTCCCTAGACAATGGTGGGGGTTTAAGGCCAGAGAAAGGAGGTGCGCAGCCCCAGAATAGGGACAGGAACCAGGGATGCTCCCCGTCCGAACGCCCCTGTCTGGTCACATCCGGACGAGGGCCTGTGGATGTGTTGAAGTGACGAGATATGGGGGGGGGGGGGGGGGGGTTAGGGTTGGGGGGGGTGGGTGGGTGATGAAGTGGGGAGAATGGACTATGCTCATTTCTGCATCTTGCTGTTTCTCTTAGGCACACTTCGCAAGCCCTCAGCTTTGATCAGAGAGTCGCTGCACTCAAGATCCTTGCCTTCGTGTTGATACACTGAGGAAGACAATTTCGGTCTAACGACGATAAGGGGACTATTACACTGTCCCACCATGTGGGGCTCAGGCCTGGGCAGAGGCAGTGGGGGCAGTGGAGGCAGAGGCACTGGGCCAGGGTCGTAGTGGGCCCATTGTCCTGTCTGCTCCTGGTACAGCCAGGCAGTCAGTGAGTGGTACTAGGCTGTGACAACAGAGCCTATTGAGTCTGTGTCCTTGCTGCAGCTGCTGGGGTGAGGTGGGGTGATGCCAGTGGGGGCAGGGGGAGGGGGGAGGGGGGTAATAATAAGGCCTTGTTTTAGCCCCACACCAACCACAGCCGTCATCTCCAAATTTCACATCTGTAGCTCCGCCCCCACACCTCGAATAACAAAAGTCTAGAACCATCCACAGTCGGAAGAGAACTATTGAAGGGGAACTATGTACCCTTAGTATAGTTAGTCCACATATTTAAATTTTAGGTATATGTTTATTGTATGCACCTTCCTGCCAAAGCAAATTCCTTGTCTGTGCAAACTTTCATGGCGAATAAATCCCTTTCTGATTCTGATTCTGAAGAGGGTATCTGTGATTCTCAGCGGCCGTAGTGAAGAGCGCCACTTCCTCTGAGCTTGTAAAGGCAGCACAGCCCTCTGGTCAGAACGAGACACTCTATAAAACACTGAAAAAGCTGTGCATTCTTCTTTAACGTGTCTTCAGTGCTGTCCTCCCAGAACTGTCTTCAGGCTTCAGGCTCCTGCAATGCGGTAATTGGCTTGGCTCAGCCAGTCCTTTTGTCTTAAATTGGCTACAACTCGTTTGTCCGACTGTTTACCTCTATATTCTCCTGATGGCTGATGAGCTTTAGGGCCTCCTGCTGCCGTACGAGTCTCTCGACCTCATGTACGACTTTGCCCTTTGCGCTCTCATAGGCTGTATCTTTCCTCTTCTGTGTTCTGATAGGGGAAGTATTAATTTAAATCATAAGCAGTGAAACTAGTTATGTTTGTGCTCGCTCGGGCAGCCATTTTAGTGCATTAGCTCTGTGATGATGCATGTGGATGAGACCGAGCTGACATCATGCACGACTTTGCCCTTGCGCTCTCATTGGCTGTATCTTTCCTCCTCTGTGTTTCGATAGGCCCAGGTTCCTAGGTCCCAGGTTTGTGATTGGTGGACTCACCTTGAGGCTGGTGTGCAGGGCGGACTCTGGCGGGTAGACGATGAAGTGGCGCAGCGTGAAGCCGAAACCCTGGGAGTTCTTGTGGAGGAGCAGCGTCCGAGGCCCATGCCACCCCACACTGACGCCCTCCCCGCCCGGCCCAGCCACCAGCGCCGGTCGAGGGTTGTCACTGGCCGAGGAGAGCCCATCTCTCCGCCCCTTAGCCTGCGAACAAGGAGAGAACAAAAGCCATTAGACTCAGGTCAACAAGTCATGACGTCGTTAGACATAAGAATGTTAATATTGCTCAACGCGTTCCTTAACCTTCATTTGCAAGTATGGATGTGTTATTTAGGAATGTTTGGTTTCATGACCTCTTATCTGGAGTAAAGGGTGTAGCAATATGTTCAAAACGTGGACTTGAAGGTAACAGGAAAAGGACCAAAGGCTAGCGCTAATGTGTTTCATGTGTTACTGGAATGCCCTGGTCGATGAGCAATGGCATCCACGACCCCGCCACCAGAACCTCTTTCTGGGACAAAGGGCACAGCCATGGCCACCTCCACTACCTCAACAATGGCCCATAAAAGTTCTGCTCTGGGGGGTCCGGTGTCAGGAAAGGCCCACGTCTAGACGGAACAAGGGGCTGGAGGAGGGTCCTTGGGGAGAAACGCTTAGGAATGCGGAAGACGGAACTCAACCCAATTATATGGGCACATGCAACCACTCAGGACTGACCTTGGTCATGTCACCCTGGACTGCAATACAAAGGACGGGTCTACGAGTCTGATATGAGGCGGATTCTAAGGAATGAGATTAGATTTCCATTCAGTCATTCTTTCTTTCATTCTTTTTTCTTTCTCTCTCTTCCTCTACTTTTTTTCACTCTTTTTCTCTGTCTCTAAAGAGCATAACATAATGCAGGGCCTCGGCAAACAGTTCACCTGACGGACACACGCCAGAACTATCACCCACGTGTCGCCATAACGACCCACATCTGTCACTCAGACAGCACCACCTGACCAAACAGGCTGGGGGGAGGTACTCTGCCTCGCGGGAACCTCGGAGTGACTAAACTGTTTGGTGAAACGACTATTTGTCATACGGCAGGAAAATAAACAGATTCCCGGTGAATGTGGAACGGCTGCTCCTCAAACATACTCTCTTTCTGTCTCTCGCCTGGGCGTTTGTGAGAGAGAAGATGCGTGTTTGTATCGGAGTGTTTTGTATCGTCCGAGATGGCATGTGTGTATGCATATGGTTTTAATGCTAATGGATCAGAGGTGAACATGGATGCCCCACAGCTGGCAGTAACGCCTTCATGCACACCCTGTTCTTCACTTCCTGTGCGCCTTCCCCCCACCACACACGCTGACCTCGCGAGTCCATACACCAGCACAACAACAGGAAGTGGCAGACTGAAGGCAGGAAGTGTGGGAATCGCAACAGGGAGGGATAACCAGCCATTAAGAGCACCTATAAATAACTAGATATGAAGGGAGCGCCCTCTCTCCAGCAAGGGTTTCCACAAAGCTTCCACAATAGCGCTCTCCTCTCTCTTTCCTTCGATTCTTTGTCGTGCTGAACTCTCCTCCATTCCATCCCTCCTTTCTCCGTCTCCACACGCATTCCTTGCTTAGTAATCCAGATGGGTTGACTTCTACCAAACATCCTCTCACTGTGCTGCGCTCTAGATCCCTGTATAGCTCAGATGATGTAACCTGGCCCTGCACCGTTTCACTTCACAATGGCCCCAAATCCCCGTACAATGTCCCCAAAGAGGAGAGGACGGGAGAGGCGGATTCAAACGAGAAGGAGAGCGCGAAAGGAAAAAAAATGTCACGGATAAAGACCGAGTGGGCAGACGCTGGAAAGAGAGAGCAAGGAAGAAAGACCGAGAGATGATAAAGAGGCATCGGAGGACTGAAGCCTGAATTCCTCCGAGGGAGCGGCTGAGCCTCTAGACGTGTTGAAACCCACACAGAGGAGTCGAGGCAGGGGGGGGGGTGAGGAGCGGGCGAGAGGGAGCCACGGAGAGAGGGAAAGAGTGAGAGGAGGAGGAGGGGGGGGGTGAAGGGCCCAGCGAGGCCAGGGACAGGCTCCAGCACGCCGGTTTCGACCGCATGGCCCCTCCCAGCACTGGGAATACCAAACCCTGTGATTACTCCAAACACAAGGAGACAGGCTCCATGAAACAGCTCTGTTTCCCACCCGTCTGTCCTCCAACGTGTGGAACGTGTTGGGCGCTTGGTTATTCTCTACAATCAGTACCCCCACTCGCTCACCAAACACACACTCAATTGTCTCTGACCCATCCTTAATACATGTATCTGCACATTTGAGCTAGTTAGTTAAATCAATAATTAACTCCCCTACATACTCGTTGTGACCCACACAGAGGAAATGTTTTGTTGACCCAGAAATGCTCTCGGAAAACTGTAGTAGATTACAGTCTAAACTTAATTTTCAACGGAGACCAACCCAGGCCTTCAGACACAGGCGGGGGAAAGCTCTCTTTCTGAGGCTGTGCAACCTGCAGGAGGCTTTTGGCATTTACTGCTGGCCTTTCAGAGCGGAGTCCTCCAGCCTTTGCTTGGTTCAAGAACGAAGCTCACATGAATGCTTTCGTAAGTCATCATGATTTAACTGACGATTACCATTCAGACAATATGGCGCCCGAACACATGCATGCCTTCAGTGAATGCATCCACAGGCTCTCATTCAGTATGAAAAGCCCCATAAAAAAACATATGGAACCCTCCAGAAAGCCCTACGCCCACATCATATTTCATGTCATTCACAGACTTCATAATTTGGTTCTCAGAATTGTTGGAGGGTCAGACAGCTGCCTCGTGACATCCACATCTCAATTTGAGAGCCTTGAAGGGACAGGGAGAGCAGAGGGAGATATATGGAATGGGGTCTGAACTCTAAGCTCTCCGCAGTGCTGCGCAACATTCATATTGTCTAGAGGTCCCAACTGTCAGGCCGATGATTAAGCGATAAGGCTGTGCTCGTCATTTACCTTGCCCCTCTCTGCCATAGTGAGGGGGACAAACTGAGGGTGGAGAATGTCCGACCTGTCAGAGCCCACCGAGAGGACAATGCTCTTTCAAACAGCTGAGAGCTGCAACCCGTTTGAAAAGTGGAGCTTTAGAGAGTTCGCAAATGCTGACGGGCTTAAAATTCACATATCCCCTGTCTGCTCCCACTGCACACAGCTATGGGCCGAGACAAACCAAAGAGAGATAGAGAGATAGAGAGCAAGAGAGGGGGGGGGGGGAGGGTGTTAAGAAAGTGTATAATAACAAAAAGAGAAACGGTGAAAGTGAGAGAGTAGCCCAAGAGAGAGAGAGAGACAGAGCGAGATGTATATTGTGTTTGAATACTGTATGCGACCCAGCCTCATCATGGACATACTCTTTCCTCTTTTCCAAGTCTAACAACATTCTGTTCCAAAGCCAGCCATCTGAGCCTCCACCTGCCCCCACCTCCACCTCCACCTGCCCCCACCTCCACCTACCCCCACCTCCACCTGCCCCCACCTCCACCTGCCCCCACATCCACCTGCCCCCCACCTCCACCTGCCCCCACCTCCACCTGCCCCCACCTCCACCTGCCCCCACCTCCACCTGCTGCTCCATTACACATCCTGTTGCAGACAGAAGACTACTTGACAAAAGGCTCCAAATATCATTTACATAACCAACTGATTCACGGGGTGGGTGTGTGTGTGTAAACGTGTGTGTGTGTGTGTGTGTGTGTGTACGTTCAAAACCTGTCCAACCTTTCTGTCAGAGAAACTAGCAGTTGATTACGACATGTCAGTTAAACTGGGTTTTCCACTTGAGCACGTATAGAAAGGACAAAGCGGCCCCCGACTCGCAGTCCAACCCAACCAACCAAACACTTGACATTAACTATGACTGTACCCCCAGACACCAACCAAGGCTGTCTTAACACTGAATCACATCCATGAGTCTCACACAGAAGAATAATTAGCCTAATCCAATTAGCATGTGGACCCAACTGCTTGCAGCCAGATCGTGATGTCATCACACACACCTCACGCATCATTAGCATTGTTGAAATAATCTGCACAGCTGAATAAAGGTCGGGATTCAGGGCTGCAGTAGTTTATACTCACACACACTCTCAACGCTGACTGCTACAGTGTGTATTTGCACCAGCTGTGTGTATCTACTGAAGCCTGTTCATTCCCAAATTCCAAACACTGGCATTTCAAGTGTGTGACTGTGGGAGGTGTAGAACAAGGGGAAGATACAGACCAAAAGAGAAACAATATACTGTATGTGGCACATGTGTACACACATAGACATGCTCTCACACACACACACACACACACACACACAAGCAAGCAAGCGTGAAAATGAGATGCTCTAATTTCTATTTTCCCACATCCCCCCCTCTCAAAGTGGCTCTTAACAACCCCCCTTCATCTGTCTTTACTCACTAATTAGAAACCTCTTCAGGGCAGAAACAGTCAGTATGTCACACATACCCACAGAGCTACAGCCAAAACAGTTCCCTCTTGATAAGAGCCTTAGTCTCACAACCCACATAGCACTGGCCCAGAGAAACGCAAAAAACAAACCCCCCAAAAAACAAAGCTTCTCACAGGTTTGCGTCTTTGTCTAAAGAAAAGCTTAACTGAAACTGTACCGCACACAAGCTAGACCGAGTCAGCTGGGTCTGCGTGCCCCCCTGTTCACCAGCCTCCGACAGCCCGCCAGGGCCTGAGGAGGAGCCGTCCTTACCCTGGCTGGACGAAGAGCTGCTGGCCCCTGCTGAGATGACCGGGCCCGCGGCGGGCTGGCATGGCGGGGGGTGAGGGTGAGAGCACGGGGGCCTGGGCTCCGCGGAGCACGGCCAGCCAGATACAGCGGGGCTCGGGGGAGCTGCAGTCCACCCCGACCGCGGTCCTGGAAGCACCACTCTGACCGCGCTGGCGCAGGGTGCGGGAGCATGGCTGCGGGCATCGGGGCACGGAGTTCACCCAACGCTGGACAAGCCCCTGCCCACGAACACGTACATTAGGTGGAGAGCCGGCGACCGGGGACGAGGGCTGCCGGGGAACCAAGACGAGGCTCCTAGGAATGATGCGGGTGTCCTTGCAGCTCATCTACCGTCACCCCTCCTTAGTCCCCACTGAGCTCCGAGACCCTCCTTGGGTGACCACAGCTCTCGATCGCACCAGCCTCCTTCCAGCCGCTGTGCTCGTCTCCGTCCACACTCTGGCCCGCGGCCAGGAGGTCTGCGTGATTGTAATCCCACAAAAGTTCCACCTCCTAGGAAAGACAAGCAGCCTGCCCCCCAAGGACGCGCAAGGAATCGGATCTCCAAGGCACGCACGCGCGCGCTGCCACACACACACTCAGAGGGGCTCCTTCCAGGAGCAGAGGAAGGAGCGGAAAGGCCTGGGTAGCAGATGGCACAGTGTGTGTGTGTGTGTGTGTGGTTCAGCCAGAGGAACAGAGGTAGGCTAATTTCACTACAGACCGACAGACAGACACAGTGCCCGCCTGGCAGACTGACGGACAGAACAACCGTCAGTGGCAGCGTCCAGCGATGTTCCGCTCACAAAGCCGCTCTGTCAACCCCCCCAAACACGAACCACCGTCACAGTTAGAGGGCTGGATCCTCCATCTCTCCTCCCCTCTCTCTCTCTCTCTCTTGCTGCTCCTTTCCTGCCCTCCCTCTGTCTCTCTCCTGCCAACTATGTCCCTCTCTCTTTCTCTCTCTCTCTTTCTCTTTCTCTCTCCCAGCCTTCTACTTCCTCGCTGGCTTCACCTTTTGAAATTCAACTTGGTCCACCTCTCTATGTTTTCTCTGTGTTCCCTTTCGCTCCTCTTCATTCCAAACCCACGGGATCCATCATTCCTCCATTGTTCCAGGCTGTCACTCTAAACCGGCCTCAGCTCCAGGAGGATTGATCCTACTGCAGATCCTGTCCCTCCAGCTCTGGGATCTCAGGACAGTCTTGACTGGCTCGTCGATGCTCCGCTCCAGAGTCGTCCCGCAGGCAGGTGACGAGGTCAATCCAATGTAGCTCTGATGTCATGTGCTGTGCGTGTGTGTGTGTGTGTATAGAGGGAGTTGGGGTGGCACGTGTGCATGTGTGAGGAGGACAGAAGCAGTGACACGACTATGATCCCTGACCTCGACTCCACAAAGCCACCCCAGACACTCCCCCTCCAATCAGAGAACAACAAAAAGAGTCTGATTTCAAACACAAAGACAAAGCAAACACAGGCTTCACCGCTGTCCCGGTTCTCTCTCTCCCCCCCCTATTCTCTCTCTCTCTCTCTCCCCCCCCTTTCTCTCTCTCTCTCCCCCCCTTTCTCTCTCTCTCTCCCTCTCTCCCTCTCTCCCTCTCTCTCTCTCTCTCTCTCTCTCTCTCTCTCTCTCTCTCTCTCTCTCTCTCTCTCTCTCTCTCTCTCTCTCTCTCTCTCTCTCTCTCTCTCTCTCTCTCTCTCTCTCTCTCTCTCTCTCTCTCCTCTCATCTAACTGACAAATAAAGGAAAAATTAAAAAGAGGATGTAGATAGGTCAGACCAAATGGAAAAACTGAATGAAAATAGAATGAGTAAGAATGGCTACAAGGATACAGAGAGTAACAGACACCTCGTCACAACGCTTCCAAAACCAGCACAGAAGAAGCAGCTGCCGTTAAACAGCAATGTGTAATCAGCGACACACACAAAAACACTTAAACACACACCCACACACACACACACACACACACTCACACGCTGACTCTAAATCATCACTCCGAGAAATGCACATGGGGACAGAGCCACACACACACACGACGGAATTCTCACCAAACAGCCGTGGCTCCAGAGTGTGTGTGAGAGAGGTAGGCAGGTGACCATGGTGAGTGAGGCTCCCTTATCATCCTGTTCCTGCTCCCTTCCACTCTGACATCGTGCGCCGAGGACGTTAGACTGGTTCCACCTGCCACACACCAGGGCAAGCTCCAACACGAGCCAGGCACCCAGGATCCCAGGTACCCAGGGTACACTACACCTAGACACTCCCAGGTCTGGAAACGGTTGAATATCGTAGGCCCTTTCCACGAAAAACCATCCACTTCCAAAGAGATATGATTCATTGAAATGAAAGAAATCTCAAAACAAAGTTCGACAAGACAAAGTTTCCTTAATTCACACGCAGACACACACACACACACACACCGCATACGCTATTGAGTCACACATGAGTATAAATACACTGGGGTGTGTAATTAGGATCTCATAAAATCCGTAGGCTGTGAGATGTGGGGGTTCTGTTGAGTCTGTGGTCTGGCTGGAGGCTAGTGTTCTGACAGAGAGCCAAGGGGACCTGCCCTCGCCAGACATGACCAGACGACCTCAGGGGAGGTCCTGGTCCCTGCCAGGGGGGGGGGGGGGGGAGTAGAGGGACAGCACACCTACATTCACCCTTCTAAAAAGGAGCACAGGCTTGTTTAATGGGTGACATCATAAACCAGCGCCAGACAGGGCAGACAGGGCAGTCTGAGCCTGGCGGGGGGTACGAGAGCAAGAGTAACCAGACGTCTTCGCTTCACACAGGGCAGCATTGACTGAGAATCATATCACATTGTTTTAGAGTGCCGTTTTGGCAACGACCCGAGTCGAGCCGGGTTTGGGAACAGAGCGCCTCTGTGTGTGCACGGCCACTCTCGCTCCGTCTCCCCTCCTCTTCTCGTGACCCACGGAGAGATTGCCTCAAAAAGAGGGACAGATGAGACGGGTAACCAGAGAGGAGAGCAGGGAGGCGCTGAGTAAAAGTTTACACAGAGAACACAGTCTCGCACAAAGAGGAGTCATAATACCACTGCTCCCGACCACTGACCCATACTGGAGCGGATAGGCCACTGCATGTCGGTGCACGCGTACAGGTAAACATACACTGGGATCGCATGCAGGACAAAAGGTTTGACATAACACTTGCATGACACACTTCATTACCTGCCGGTTGTCAGCCTCGACACCCTGCCGCAGCCTGACGTACCTGTCCCCCCTCTGAACCACCCACAGCCTGACGTACCTGTCCCCCTCTGAACCACCATCTAACCACCAGTCTAACCTCCATCTCACCCCCGCGGGCCTCGAGTCCTTGAAGTCGTACAATCAAAGAATCAGAGATCCGGGCAGCGCACGCTGCTAATCTCTGGAGAGATGCCATGCCACACGCCCCCCTCTCTCTAACCCCCCCCCCCCCCCCCGTTCTCCCAGCCAAGCGCAACACTGAACAGAGGAGCCGGAGAGAGCTGGAGAGTGATAAAGGGAGAGAGAGGGAGAGAGAAGAGAGAGTGTTTGTGGCTCGGCCGCTCACAGACAGATTAGTTCTGAGATATGCCCTAATCCCCTTCATACTCGAACCGACACCATGGCCTAGTACTTTAAGACAGCTAGGTACAGCAGGCCTGCCCCCTTTTTTTTTCCACTGACGGAGGTTCCACAAGTCCAGACAGACCTGCAGACAGATAAGTGCATAAAAAACCGTGCACCTACATGAAACGCAGACACACACACACACACACACAGCAGCTGAGCAGTGACATCAGATCTGTGTATCTTTCTCGACTAAATCAACAAGGAAAGACAGGCGCAAAAGAGAAAGAGAGAGAGGTGAGCTCGAGACTTGCCGCGCGAGAACGAAAACAAAAACAAAGGCAGGGGCGGCCATGGCAGTGACGTGTTTTCACTCAACACAGAGAGGACTACAGGCAGAGAGGAACGACAGGCAGAGAGGAACGACAGGCAGAGAGGAACGACAGGCAGAGAAGAACGACAGGCAGAGAGGAACGACAGGCAGAGAGGAACAACAGGCAGAGAGGAACGACAGGCAGAGAGGAACGACAGGCAGAGAGGAACGACAGGCAGAGAGGAACGACAGGCAGAGAGGAACGACAGGCAGAGAAGAACGACAGGCAGAGAGGAACGACAGGCAGAGAGGAACGACAGGCAGAGAGGAACGACAGGCAGAGAGGAACGACAGGCAGAGAGGAAAGACAGGCAGAGAGGAACGACAGGCAGAGAGGAACGACAGGCAGAGAGGAAAGACAGGCAGAGAGGAACGACAGGCAGAGAGGAACGACAGGCAGAGAGGAACGACGGAAGCCGGTTATCTCCGTCAACATGACCATGCTGGCTCCAGACCGGTCTTCAGATGGAGTCCAGACACCCTTTGAACCATGAGCAGCACTGCTGATTGACCTCCAGGCTGGTGCTCCATGGCCCGCTGCAGGGTGCGGCCCCCTCTACCAGGGGCTCCCAGGGCTGGGAGCCCCCTGGTAGAGGGACCAGCCCTGCTCCCAGGGCTGGGAGGCTGAGTGTGACTGCCCTGCTCCCAGGGCTGGGAGGCTGAGTGTGACTGCCCTGCTCCCAGGGCTGGGAGGCTGAGTGTGACTGCCCTGCTCCCAGGGCTGGGAGGCTGAGTGTGACTGCCCTGCTCCCAGGGCTGGGAGCTGAGTGTGGATGCAGGGAAACACTGGCCTGGGACACCTGCCTTCATCATCAAGTGGATATACGTGCTGTGGGATGATTACTGTGGTATTCATGCTAATAAGAACAGGAACAAGTAGGGTGGAAGATAACAAACATAAAAGGTTGTCGGGTATAAAACTGTGACCTGCACAAGGTTCAGGCTGGCAGTGTAGGACATTAGATAGTCGGGCCCAGTCTAGACAGACATTACCACCCATCTCTATCCTATCAAAACCAAGCAAATGTATAAAAAGGGACACAGCTATTTTAAGCAGGTTAATTTTAACTTTAATCTCCAGTAAATCCATGACCTTTGGAGGCCAGAGGCTTGGAGACCCAGGGCATGAAGTTACAGGGACGCGGCCACTAGGGGGCAGCCACAACATGCGGCTCAGTGGCAGATGGACACTGGGACACAAGGCACAGGGTGGAGCTCTCAGATACTGACAGTGACAGTATGCTAGCTGTATCCATTGTTCCCCATTGTTGCTAGCCTCATCTGTTCTCAGTGTAAACGCAGGCGAAGGGGGTGTGTGTCTCATTGACGTGGTGCAGGTAGTACCCCCCCCCCCCCCCCCCCCCCCCCCCCCCCCCCCCCCCTCGAAATGTTGACCTATGAGGTCAGTTTGACGTTGACCCACTAATGGTTAGGGTTAGGCTTGGGATGGGGCACTGGCTGGAGATCAGCAGAGGTCACACCTGTTGTGAGTTCTCAGTGGGCCAGAGGAAGGCCCTGGGAAGGCCCAGGCGGCAGGTGCAGTTGGAGAGGAAACCGTCTCCGACCATCCCCCATCCCACCTTCCTCACTGGGCTCCACAGCTGAGAGAGCTGGGTGGTCCACTGCCAGGACGGACTCAACAACACACCCGTTATCTCTCCAGGAGACAGGAAACACAAGGATTACAGCAAACCACCTGACCCACCATTTCCCCGTAATTAACCCGTCACGCAAAATATGATGCATTAGAACTTGTGATGTGCTTGCCTCTGTATGTGTGTGTGTGTTTGTGTGTGTGTGTGTGTGTGTGTGTAAATCTCACACTGTTACAGTACTACCATGTGAGATCATGTGAGTTCTCTCAGAGTAGACTGTTGGGATGACCCAGACTGATTCCTCCTCTCAGATCTAGCCTGACAGGATTCCCCTTCAGTCACCCTTCACATCCATTTTTTCATTTTGCAAATGCTTTAATCCAAAACAAAATACACATAAAGGATAAAGAAACAAAACACCAAAATCTCACAACAATATAATGAGCAGCAGTTGCCTCCACACAAACATCCAAACCACACTGGACACAACAGCACATATACAGTTGGCTAAAACAAAATGGCACCACTGGAGGATCCGCCCAGACCCACGGAGGGAGAGAGCTGATTGGCTGAACAAGGATGCTGCTGGGATATACTGTAGGAAGGTGGGCGTGTCCAATACCACTTCAGTGCATATCAATCACTCAATGAACGCCCCGGGGAAATGTGGGATACATGAGTCAGCTAAGCATGCAGAAACCTACCAAGCAAGAGAGAAAAGAGGGAGGCAGATGTTGATGAGGAGGGGGAGAATCGTCAAGAGACCGAGAGATCTAAAGCAGATAGCAAAGAGGCTCGAGCAGATGGCGGGGAAAAAAAAAAGAGGCGGCGATACAGTACTGACATACCGTTTCAAGCCACGCACATCTACACACTCGCACATGCTACTGCAATTACCCAACTACTAATAAGCCCAGATTTTGACCTCAACAGTGGCGGGGTATTTTAAGTGCAGCCTTCAGTGTGGTCAGAATTCCTTCCTTTGACTGATGTGGCCTGGCCTGTTAGTGATGATATGAGATGGTGTGTGTGTGTGTGTGGGGGGGGGGGGGGTGGGGGGGGGGGGGGGGGGGGGTGGGAACTGAGGATAAAATTGTGAACATACACACACTGTGTACAGACAAAACACACACACACAGTGTTCTGTGTGTACTAGGTCAAACTCCATGGAGCCTAATCGCGATGTTGATGAATAATGAATCAGTAGCAGTGCCATGGAGGAGGATAGCAGAGGTTGGTGGCCCAGGTTCATCAAGCTCAGCCCTGACTGTGCAACACTCTGTGTCGCAGAGGGGGGTCCATGCTCAGCCCTGACTGTGCAACACTCTGTGTCGCAGAGGGGGGTCCATGCTCAGACCCATACAGTATTTGAATTGATGCTGAGTCGTACACATCCACAGAGATGAAAGGAGAGGAAAGGATGTGTGTCATTGTGAACGTGTGAGCGAGAGACGGGTCGGCCATTTTTCTACCTCTACAAATGTCTCTCTCTCTATCGGTCTCTCTGTCACACACATATCTCCTCTTTCTCTAAAGCATAGCCCACGCTAAGTGGAGAAGGATCTTCTTTAACCGACTTAAGGAGGGGCATCTTAGTTGAGGCTTGTCTAGAGAGGTAGCTTGGTCACCGTCACAGGGAGACCATCGAATCTGAGAGAGGAAGACTGACCCCTTTCCACTCAACTGGGAAATGGCTCTGCTCTAAAAATACGCTGTACAATTCACAACCAGAGCGTTCAGAGGCATGTTCATTCTGCTCTGGTTTTTCCACCTGAGTGCAACCACTGCTCCCCTCACTACCACGGCCAGCCACTGCCTATCTCCATGGTCACCATCCCCCCTGACAAGCATCACCATTCAACATCCTTTCTGTGTTGCCATAGCAACAGTGCCATGCCTTTATGCTGCGACGCTGACGGTTTCATCTCTCTTCAGCCATCGACAGCATCACCTGAACCAACCTCAGCCAGCGCAAACTGCCATCATCGTGCAGTCACTATGACAACCATCAACGAAGTTCCCATTCAGCACTGCAACCCCTGCTGTACAACAAACTGATGTCTAGCCTGCTTGCTACAAAACAAGGGCTAGTCAATGGGAAGGAAAATACCTACAAAGCACACATACTTCCACAAGCATGACAGGTCATAGTGCAACTCTTCTACCAGCCTTCACTTGGTGGTGACGTAGGGCGGGCCAGGAGACAGCGTCTGAGCCTCATCAGGTAGCAAACCCGTGGCTGCTCACTCTCTGTGTGCTAACATCCTTCTTCCTGTGTGTATCACATGTACCGTGTAACCTAAACACAGCAATGACGACATCTGGCAAAGAGCTAAGCCAACCTAACACTACACCCCCCCCCCCCCCCCCCGCGCCGCCCCCCCCTCACTGACCACAACCACTGGGACCAATCAGAGCGTTACGTTTGGGCTCCGACGCAGCCCCCTTCTTCAACCCCTCTTTTCTTCCTTCCTTCCCTTTCTTTCTTTCCTGGATGTTTTCAGAAGCAGCCCCCTCAGCAGAGTTGATCTCCAGAAACCACAGGGCTCCAGCAGGCCTCTCTGGCCCCCGCCGCCCCCCTCCGTGTCTGGGCAGAGGACCTGGAGACTGGGGCCCCTGCGCTCCACTCCACTCCCCGCCCCTCCCCTGCCTCAGACGGTATATTTAGCCCATCTTTGCTTCTGTATAATTAACAGATGAAAATTATAAGTGTGGGTCAGGGATGACGTCTCTGTTCCCCTCCACTGCATGGGCAGAGCTGGCCCTGGCAGGGACAGGACCAGGGGCTGGTCTTAGAGGACCAGCCTCAGGCAGTGGGCCAGGGGCCAGGGTGGGGTGGAGCCAACAGTGGGCAAAGTTGGGGGATCCACACAGGGCTCGCAACTCACTTTTTTTCCTCACTGTCCCAGTACCGTCCCGAAGTGCAAAATGAACCGTCCCAAACTGAACTTGACCTGTCCCAAAATGTACATTCTTGTGTTTTTGCATTTTGACATTCTGACATGGGTCTAGGTTATTTGCAACACTATTTAAGCAATCCATACAGTCGTGGGGATCAAATCAATGTCTGAATTTCAATGTGAATACATACACAATAGTATACAAAAGTTTCTTTCTTGCTTCATGGTGTGGCTGTAGTAAAAAAGTTGAAAACGTTTTGGGGAAAAAAGTTTTTAAAGGTTGAAAAAATATTTGATCAAATGTTTCCAAAAAACAGGTTTGAAAGTGTTTTTTTTTTTTAAAGGTTGAAAATATATTAGCGATTTGTTTTCTGTCTGTCTGGTCTGCCAGTCTTGTCTGTCTGTCTGAATGTTTATTGTAGCAGCAGGCGGCAGGCTAGATGACCTGCCTGCCTCTCACGCCCCTGGACTTTCCATTTGAGGTCATCTGGTTTGTACATTTCTACCGCGTGCCAGCCGCTACACTGAAACTGAGGAGAATTCCTCACCCATTCTGTTCACACGGACAGGCTCTCACACACACACACACAATCACACACACACACACACACACACACACACGCACACACACAATCACACACACAATCACACAATGTTTTCAACAGACAAACTCAAACACAGAGCAGAGGGAAGTCTGTGTACACTACTGGGAGAGAGACGTTTACCTCTCCCAAAACACTGCTGAAGGTTTTTCTCTTGAGTTTTGCTCAACATTGCAGTCTTATCTCAGTCAGTCCATTGCTTTGTAATTACAGCTCAACAGCGTAGTACTGTCCCCCTGGAACCAATAACAACTCAATAACTCTCCACAAAGCCATCGCTTCTACACTCCATTCTCCAGTATTCCCTCTAAATCGGATGACTAAAAGGCCTGGACATGGGCTTGACCCCCACTCTCCTTCATATGAGACCCTGTCCTGCATACCTCTAAGGGGGTAAAGAGACTAACAGGGATGCTAGTCTTAACTGGAGCTGAACAACCCCCGCCATCCACAGACTGTACACAGTGATAAGACCAATGAGGCAGAGATAACTAGTAGATCGTTTCTGGGTAATTCCTACCCGAGCTCTCGGCCCGCCCCTCACCCGCCCCTGGCACAGAGATGCCACTCTGATTGGTCCTCTGGCTGTGTTTGGAACAGGCAGAGCATTGGCCTTCGCTATCGTCTCATCTTTTCATCTTCAACAGGCCTGCTCCTTCCTGTTGTTTTGCCGTAGCCAATGCGTCAGGCACAGATACGACTCGATGTGTGTATGTGTGTGTGTGTGTGTGTGTGTGTGTGACTTCGACCATGCAGACTACCATAGCTATCTGAGTATGCCACAGGCATCTGTGTGTAATGTGATGAGATACATATGCCTGATGCCATTTATGCTGACGGCATTTCTGTGTCTTTAGCCTCTGTCACTCTGTGTTAGTGACCTTTCTTGTGGTGGTGGGGTACAGGGGAGGGGGTCAGCTGTGGGGGGCTTGGCTCCCACCCAGAGACATCTCCTCCAGCAGTTCGACACCCAGACACTGCTCCACGCAGCAGACTAAGGTCACATGTAGGTCCTTGGGGTTTCTCTCTCTCCCTCTCTCCCTCTCTCTCTCTCTCTCTCCCTCTCTCCCTCTCTCCCTCTCTCCCTCTCTCTCCCTCTCCCTCTCCTCTCCCCCTCAGTTGCTCTCTTCTTTATCTCTCTCTTTCGCTCCCTTTCTCTCATTCTCTAATAGACAAATAGAGAACTGAAATAAGAGAGTCAAGCGTGTAAACAGGATGCTTCTCTCTCATTTCCAGATGATTTGACTTGATTATAGGATGGGAGTCAAATTGTTTTCGTACAAACCAATGTCAACGGAATCTATTCCATATTAGTACAGAGAAGCTTCACTCAAATACTTTACACCTGAACTTCTGCTCAAACTACACTAAGCACACATGCAGCATCGGAAAAAATGTGAGCATTCTGTCATTTCTAGAGGGAGATGGCCATATAAGGCAGCAGGCTGAAGATCAAAAGAGATTGCTCCGGCATGCCTCTGTAAGTCAAATCCGAGGGAGAAAGAGAAAGCATCGAGGAAAGAAATGAGGGGGAAAAATATGAAAACGGCGGTTGCGGTCAGAGAATCGGTGATGCAGAGGAGAGGAAAGGCTCAGGACCGACAGCAAAGGCAATCGATGAAACGCAGTAAATGGAGCAGGAGAGTAATGAACACCACAAATAGAGAATGTTTGAAGTGTGCCTCTGTTCTGCCTGCCTGCCTGCCTGCAAGGCAGGGCTCTCCACCCTGCCCCCTGGGCAGCCCAGCCCCACATCGCCCTCTCTCTACCCAGCCTCCATATCTCTTTATCAGCCTGTCTGCTCATCCCAGCCCCCTGCTCCAGCCGGCCTGTCAGAACAAGCTCACTGCCGGGATGAACACAACCGACGTCAAGCGAAAGAAACGAAAGAGAAAGACAACTGGAACCCAGAGAGGGAGAAAGAACGCTACATATGGTTGAAGATCTTTCACTGCTAAAGCTGCCTAAAGTCATATGATGGTATTTGGAGTCATTGAGTTCACCAGAAGTGATGAAGCCAGACCTACAGAGTGAGTCATTACCTGTGTCTGAACCTCTGTCAGTTCATTGATTTTCAACAGCACTTTGATAGTAGCTAGGTGGCCAGCTCCCATACAAAAAAAATCAAGGATCCTCCCTGATTTGAAGTCGACACGACAAAAAAGACACT